>NC_066580.1:128387706-128697706 GCF_024323335.1 Lathyrus oleraceus | reverse complement strand
ACGCGTTCTCGATCTGAAGAAAGATCTCTACCATAAACAAATCGAGCGTAAGCAATAACTTCTATGAAGATGATCAAGAAACTTAATTTTGTTTCAGATCCAATCCTTCACATATAGTCATCGATCGACACATTTAAAAGCATTGACACGTCCAATGTTTTGCCGTCTCCCGATCGTTTCTTGCTAGATACCAATCCAGGAATTCAACAAGTTGATCGGTTAGAATTAGGATTCTTAGATCGAGAAAAGATCGACTGAATCACAAACTCTAAACTACCTCTAGTTATCGCAGCCGTTCTCGCCATTCAAACCTTGACAGGACTCCTGGTAGATGAGGAAGCTCTTGCAACTTCCTTTATGAAGACACATTAGAACCGATAGGTATTAGGCAAACAAATATTAATTTGTTTGACAGAGAAGATCTTTTAGCCTTCAACGATTCAGTTGCTCATCCTGGTGGAACGATAGATCTGTCTTTGTCAGTTGGAGAAGGACGCACCACAGAAGAGTGACTCTCATGTTGCTCGTGATACAATGCAAACATTCCTTAAAAGGTATTCTAGGAAGATCCTTCTTAGCAAAGTTAGATGTAGTTTCTTCTATAGTTCACATGAAGATAACCTACCATGACGAAGAAGGAATATTGGTCACAGTCAATGCAAATTTATAAGAAGCAATGAGAATCGGGAGAATAAGTTACAAAAATATTTTGGCATCAACGTCAAGAAGCAGTAAGGAATTCGACTTGGATGCACGCGAAGACGAAGTCATACCTACCCCAGACGACAAGTTTCAGTCTATGCAGCTTGTAGAGACTCTAGCGAGGTCAGTTAAGATTACGTCCGGACTCTCCCTCGAGGTAAGGTTCATGTTAATCGAATACCTTTAAGAAAATGCTGACATCTTTGCGATCTGTTCACACGAAATTTCCGGCATCAACCCTCAAGTAGCTTACCATTAGTTAAACATGGACATCAGTACCCGATATGTATCCCAACGTCGGAGAAAATAGTCCTTTGAGAAAGCCGAGGCCACTGAAAGCATGGTGAAAGGCCTATTAGATGTCAAATTCATCTCGGAGGTAAAGTATACTAAATGGTTATCCAACATGGTTCTAGTTAAAAAGCTATCAGGAAAATGGAGGGTGTGTGTCGACAACACCGACCTCAATCAGGCATGTCTGAAAGATTTGTATCCGCTTCCAAACATCGACCAAGTTGTCGATAATCTGGCCGACTACCAGTTATTATCCTTCATGGAAGTGTACTCTAGATACAACCAAATATCAATGTTTAGACCTAAATGAGTAAACAATGTGTTCATGAACGAACAAGCCAACTACCAGTATAATTTCATGGCATTCGGGTTAAAAAAAATTAGGGCAACCTACTAGAGAATGATGAACAAAATCTTCTAAGAAGAAATAGGGGAAATTCTAGAAGTATACATTGACGACAAGATAGTGAAGTCCGGGGTGAACAAGCTTCACACTCAGCATCTCCACCAGGTGTTTAAAAAAGTCTTACAATAGAACATGAGGCTTAACCCTGAAAAGTGCACTTTCACTATGAGGGATGACGAGTTTTTGGGTTTCTATTTGACAAAATGAGGAATTAAGGCCAATCATGATAAATGTGATCGGTTATCCAGATGAAAGCGCCAACTTCAAAGAAGAATATCTAAAGATTAAATGGAATATTGATTTATTTGAACATGTTAGTCTCCAGATTCGCTCAACAAGCTTTACCTTTCTATAACTTTCTTAGGAAACAAGCAGATTCGAATGGATTACTGAAACAACGCATTTGAATCCTTGAAAAGTTCTTGGATACCCCTACGGTACTCACCCAACCATCGTCGAGGGAGATTCTATATCTTTACCCGGCAGTTGCCGAAGAGGTGATGAGCGCCATTCTCATAAGAGAAACAGATGTTGGACAAAGTTTGGTATATTTTATATCAAAAGCCCTAGCTAGAGACTTGAGAGATTGATGAAATGGGCAATAGAATTTTTTTGAGTTCAGAATCTCTTTTGAAGCAAGAAAGACACTTAAAGCACAAATATTCACTGACTTCTTGGTGGAGATAATGTTTGTTCCATCTGAATCAGACTACACTTGGGTGGTATTCATAGATGGATCATCCAACAGACATGGAAGAAGAGCATGAGTCATTATGAAAAACAATTATGGACTCATGATAGAAGTCTCATTGAGGTTCAAATTTCCAGACCAAAATCAATGAAGTTGAATACGAAGCAGTAATAGCGAGGATAACATTAACCAAGGAAATAGGAGTGGAATGTCTCAAGTTGGGAAGAGATTCCCAAATAGTTGTCTCTCAAATCCATGCAATTCTAAATCTAAAGACCCTTTATTACAAAAATAACTTAAGTCGGCTACTAAAAAACTAGATAATTTAAGGGAATATGAGATTACTCATGTCCCACGCGAAGAAAACATGGTTAGGAAATATGTGAAGTCCCAGAATCAATCATTTATTCGTCTAGAAAACTAAGAAAATATCGAGTATTGAACTAGTGGAGAAAGTCTTAATGACCATAGGCATAATAACCTCTCCTTCTTGGACCACTCAGACCAAAGAATACATTGAGCACGATAATCTACCACTAGATCCATCATAAGTGATCTCGTGAAGCAGAGGGACAAAAATATACAATAGTGGCCATATATGCTTAGGAAGAGAGGTCTATCCACTCCTTTACTAAAATGCTTAGGAAAGGAATATGCTAGATACACTCTCCTAGAGGTACACAAGGGGATAACTGGGTAACACTTGGGAGCCACTGCCTTGGCCAAAAAGGTCCTGAGAGCGGGATATTTTGTTGCCGACCATGGTTCAATATGCTCGAGGTTATGTAAAGAAATGTGACCAATGCCAATGGCATGGAGGCGTCTTCAACCCCCACCCACCGCACTACACGTACTAACCTCACCATGGTCGTTAATGTAATGGGGATTATAACTTCTTGGTCCTTTCTCTCCGGACCCCGTCCAACTCAGGTACTTGATTGTAGCCGTTTATTATTTTACCAAATGGATAGAAGTTGTAACCTTGTCGAAAATCACGACGGAGAATGTTTTAAAAATTTCAAAGAAGAACATTTTGGCCCGATTTTGAGTTCCCCAATCCATTTTAACAGACAATGGGACACAATTATAAACAAGAAACTTAACAACCTACTAGAAGAATTGAAAATCAAGCATTAGTTCTCATCATTGGAACACCCTCAAACCAATGGTCAAGCAGAAGCAGCCAATTGGGCATTGGTCAAGGGATTAAAAATTAGGCTAGAAGAAGCCAAGAGAAAACTGGAAGAAGAACTACCACACATTCTATGGGCCTACCGTACGACCCTCATTCAACAACGGGGGAGACTCCGTACCAGCTCACGTATGGCATGGAAGCAGTCATCCGTTAGAAATTGAAGAACTGACCTAGAGGACAGCTAACCCACTTTTTGAGGAAACTAATGTCCCCACTCAGAGAAGAGATAAACCTCTTGGAAGAGAATAGGATGTCAACGGCTTTTTCAAGTGCCATTTTAAAGCAAACCACAACTGCCAAATACAACTTCCATGTTCGACATAAGGCATTTCAGTCGGGAAAGCTCGTATTGCAAAAAGCCAACATCAGAGGCAAGAACGCCCAAGATGGCAAGCTAGCGACAAATTGGGAAGGATCCTACTGGGTGAAGAAAAACACCGGGTTGAAGGAGAGCAGATACTAAGGACATGGAACGTAGCCAAATTGAAATAGTATTATAGTTAAATAAATAGTTTGATACTTTTCATTGTATCGCCCTGCGAATATGAAAACTGACATATTTATGAATGCAATTCCTTTCTATCGATTCTCGGTTGTTTGTTTGTCTATTTTCCCTCTTCAAGGCGTTAAAAAAGTAGATGTAGGTTTCAACGACCCGGGGTGCTGTCACAGACGCTTTGCACGCCCGACTACAATAATCAATCCCTCATAGCATCGAGCATGCTTAAAGATATCAGAGGAGTTGTAGGAGACACTTTGTATGTTCGACTATAATAACCATTTCCCTTAGAGGTGTTGTTGGATACGCTTTTCACATCTGACTATAACAATAAATTCCACCTAGTCAAATATTACACACATTTCTATGTAGCTGGTGCACCTCCTTATGGACTTATCCTATCCAAGGGACATGAGAGGTGGAGCCTAGAGACATCCAACTCGATCCTAGTTATACCTCATAGGCAAGGCATGTATCCTCTACCTTTGGTTGGGGAGTGATCGTTTGTGACGTGGAGCGCAATACAAAGACATAATCGTATCTCACCGGACACATGCCCTATTGTCAAAGCGCAAATAATAAAAGCGTTAAATACTACAAGGTATCTGAAATGCTTATTAAAGAAAACACAAACAAACGTGACATTATGTGTGCAGGTACTTGATAACATAATGCATCAGAAAAGAATTAAAAAATATGAAAGAAGGTGCGAAAGGCAAGGAGCTAAGGTGCAAGAGACTCCATCTGGCATAACACATTCCAAAAGGCATCCTTTTTTGGAGGAGCCTCATTAGAAAACTCATGTATTAGAGCATCTAACAGAACCTGTTTCCCCCAAAGAGTTTCTTCTTATTTCACCAGACTTTCATCCCATTCCACAAACTCTTTTGCACTACACTACAAACTCTTTTGCATCTAACAGGCTTCGACTGAAGAGTGCATGAGATATATTATCCATTACCGTCAGAACGTGGATAACATACTCGCATGGAAGATTATCCACAACCGACTACTGGGTTAACAAAGGATAAATTGACCGAAAAGAAAAGCATCGGGATACCAAACTAGGTATATAATGATGACCAATCAAAGGGAGCAACAATCATTACCAAGCAAACGGGTAAATGAAAGAAGACTCACTGGAGATGAATTGCATAAACAACAATTATCCGGGCACTTACTGGCGACTTCAAAGGGATAATATTGCAAGCATACGGAAATGATCCAGAAGACTGCTGGGGATACAATTGCTAGCAAAAGGCAATCGTCCAGAAGCAAGGGAGGAATATCAACATTGAATATTGAATGAAGATAACCACAAAGAGTAACCACCATCGGTTAGGACGAACAACAAGGTTAACTCTGCAAAGGGGAGAAATTAGGGTTTACATCTACCGAATACGGGGTAGAAGACCAAACTCTGGCCGGGGATAAAATTGCTAGCAACCGACAATTATCCACAAAAAGCACAGACTCCGTCGGGAATAAAACCACAACAGCACAAAATCCACCATCAACCAGAACGAACCACAAGGTTACCTCTGCTAGGGGAAAAGAGATAGGACTTACAACTACCGAATACTGGGTAGTAGCCAACAACTCTGATGAGGATAAAAGATAGGGTTTACATCTACCGGATACTGGGTAGAAAACCAACAACCCCACGTGGGGAATGAAAGAATCACAAAACCGCACGGGAAACAAAATAGGGTTTGTAACAAACCACCAACTGCTGAAGAGCAGAAAAACTAGGATTTACAACTACCGAATATTGGGTAGAAAACCAATCAACTCTTGCTGAGGAACAAAAGTATATAACCATAAATTCCGCCAAGAAGCAAGGAACATATGACTTACAACTACCGGTATAAGGGTAGAGGCCCAAAAGATTCCGCTGGGGATAAAAGAATTAATGCCGGTTACTGGGCAAATTATTCATTTATTCCACAGGGAAGCACAAGAAACAGCTGACAAATGCCAATTCGGGGTCGATCCGAAAAGATAGACTGAATCAAGACACGTCCTAATGAGGATATAGCTCAATAGGAACATCCATCCCAATATATGCGTTGGGAGGAAACGGAAGAAACCGTCATCCACGAGGATAATCTCAGTGGGGAACTGCAGAAGGAAAGACATACACTTTCTGCTTATGGGGCTGACTCTATATGGAGAGATTTAAACGCCCGTCATCTGCTTAGGAAGATCTATTAGGGAGATCTATATTTCCCATAGCAGGAAACAACAAACAAGAGATATATGGCAAAAATGCAACATGAATATCTGAATGTTTTATGATTATGCATGAATATGCGTAATTTATGTTTGATGAATGCTGACAAAACAGACATATCTAACACAAACAGTCCCAGGAATCAAACGCCCGGTACTACACTTCCAGGGGAAAAACCAACTGGAAAGCCAATCTGCTGGAGATCCACATGCTGAAAAGCAAAGATCTGCGGGGAGGCAAAAATATCAGAAATATCAAAGAAATCACAAAATCTCTGAGTGATGGATCAATAATCAACCCCACTGGCGAACAGAAAGTCACAACAGGCATAAACAGCCACAAAGACAAATCTGTTGGGGAAGAGGAGAAATCCCGAGATATCTGCAGGGGGATCTTCAGTATCAATTGAGAAACAAGAGTTCATTGCACAAGCGAGAACTGCTACGAAAGCAACTCCACACAACTCCGCTGGGGAACAACCCACTGAGGGAGAACAGATCACACAAGTAGATTCTGCAACAAGCCACTCTATTGAGGATCAAAAGCAATCAGGAAATCAACCCAATCTCTGGATGCTAGACCACCAACTGACCCTACTGGGGAAACAGAGATTTCAACAAGCAGAAACTGCCACAAAAGCAACTTGTCGCATCACGCGAAAAACCGGCGGGAAAACAAGAACAACAGAGCCGCCACCGTGCGTTATTTATCCCAAAAGAGGGAAAGGAAACGCTCAGAGTAAACCTGGAAAGAACATGGTCTCGCGACCAAAGAGAATGGGATCGGGAGTCGGTTATGCGAAGGGAAGGTATTAGCACCCCTACGCATCCGTCGTACTCGACGGGATCCACGCACAATAGGAAGGAAAAATGGTTGCTAAAACACTGCTCAAACACACACACACACTGGCTGAAAGAGACTCAAGAAAACAGACTGAAACTGACTCGGCAGGATACCGCATCCTGGGCCTACTTAGTCTATCAGGCATAGACATCAGAGTCGAAGTAGTTCGGACTGGGGAAACGACACATGCTCGCTAGGATGTCGCATCCTATGCATACGTATCTCCTTGGACGAAGGAGAATCAGAGCATTCGTAGCTCGGCTGACACGCACACAAACAAACAAAGGCAAAGGCAAACGTGGAGCCCGAATGCCAATCACTGGACTTACATCAGCATCCGAACCAACAAACCCACACTGGAACCCGAATGCCACTCGATGGACTTACATCAGCTTTCAAGCACACAACAAGGCAAAACAAAGACACAGGTGCCCGGAGAGATCTGCTCATCTTCTGCCTACGTACCTCATCTGGTATGAGGATCAGGGCGACGTAGTTCCCCTACGCAGGGCTACAGGACTAGCCTAACCAGATAACGGAGGGAGACACAACACTGGGGAGACTACGACTCGAGCCTAGATATTGTCATGCAAAATCACCCCTAAGTTAAGGTTTCTAGCTAACTGGCACAGGGAGCCAGCCTATCCTAGTCATGACTTGCACAGGAAGCAAGCCATGCACACACTTAACTTGCACAGGAAGCAAGCCAAGCAAAACCTAACTTGCACAGGAAGCAAGTCTAAACTAACCCTAACTTGCACAGGAAGCAAGTCAAACAAACATACAAGCACAGATAGCACACACTATACACAAGCAAGTGGCTCAAACAAGGGTTAGGTTTTAGTCGAGGGGTCATATCAACCTCAACAAACAAACCTCTGGAACTGGGTGAATGTGCTCTTAACCTTGCCATTGAGGGGTCAAGGTGAAGCAGATGAAAGGTGAGTGAAGATAAGACTTCACAGCTCTTATCCCTGGCCTGGGAGAGCTTAAGACAAGAATGTGTGGGTTCAGAAAGTGGGAACCCTTCTACACATTTGATACTGACTCAACTGTACAATTGTACAAGATCTTGGGTTTGTATCTGCAATGCATCAACACAGTGGTGTGAGCAAAGCAGATGACACACAGAATAGCAGGGGATAGGTTGCTTATCCCTTGGGTTCTGCCAATTGCCTCTTCACTTAGGAGGTCTTTGACTCTATGCAAGGACAAAATTAAACATCCACAAACATGGCCTCTTAAGGAGGACTTCAGACAGTTGCGTGGCCAAGTAACAGGCCAGGTCTTCCAGACTACATGAAGATTAGAAATATACCTCAATGCAAATTGCTTATATAAGCAAAGCAAAGCAAAAGTTCACAAGGAACTGAGCAACTAAAAGCACCTGAAATAGTCAAGCAGACATTAGTATACAACTTCAAAATTAAGGCAAAAGGAAACAGATATCAACCAGTCAACACAAACAAGCTAAGTGTGCAATGCACAAGGCTCAAGGCATGTGAGCCAAGCAACCTACAAAACAAAGAGGTTATCTCATGATAATCAAATGAACTCAATCAAATTGTAATGATCTCTTTGAAGCATTTGTAGCTTAACCTGAAAACATAAGCTCAGAAGTGAGTAACAGGACCACTAGGGCAAGCCTAGGGTCAAAAGAGAATGAAAAAGTCAAAACAGCAAAGGGCAAGCATCCAAAATCATGTTCAAACAATCAAGAAACAATACCAATTGGTTTCACATTCATATCAATTATCATCATCATTTCATGAACAAGTTAGGTCAAGGTATAGCAAACAGAAGCTCATAGGAGTCAACAGAAAGACTTGCATCAAAAGTCAACTCAAACATTTCCAAAAATTACCAAATAAATCATGATCAGTCCTAACACATAGCATGGTAAGCATGTCAAATTTCATCTCATTTGGACAGGTGGAAGGCAGTCAATGAAAATCAGAAAGTCAAAGCAATTTTGAACATGCTTAAAGAAGTCAACCAAACATGCATCAACTTAGAAAAATCATAAGTCAGAGATGGTGTATGATAAATGAATGAGACTAAAACCATGGCAAAGCTTAAGATGTCTAGTATGCACATGTAAAAATTCATGATCATCCAATAAAGTATGAGAATTTCCCAAATGGAATGGCAACATGTATCACACAAAGTCAACATTTGACTAGACAGGGGAGAAAAATCTCAAACAAATAGGAAATGGCACAATTAATTCTAACAAAATTCACATGCGAACTAGACACATAATAGAAGGTTCATGCAAAAATTGAGGTCAATTGGAAGTCAATAGGCATGGATTCAAAAATCAGGAAGTTGCACATCCATGGTGTGACACAAGTTGTCACACCCTACTTCAAAAAATCACAACTCTCAAACCACATAAGATAAAATCATGATCTTTACATCAAAATAAACATGGATGAGTGTAGATTAAGCACAAACAATTTCAGATCAAATGGATAATGCATCACAATTTCACAAGAGATTTGGCAAGGTGTACAATATTTGGTCACATTCTACAAACCCTAATGCCATTTAAAATCCAACCATCCAAAAAATCAGCAAAAATAATGATAAAAAACTAGGGATCTTGATGAAGATGATGCAAAAATTCCCACTAAATTTGGATTTGAGATGGATAAGTTATGATTTTTTCAAATAAGCCATGCCAAATGAAATAAAAATTGAAATTAAATGAATTAAAATGGATTAATTAAAGACCGGATGGCATTCTTGTAATTTTGGACTTCACTTAATCAAACGACGTCGTTTAGGCGCGGCCAGGGAAATGTTTTGATTGGCTCATGGGGCGATGGTACAGTAACAGCATGCGCAGAAACAAACAACAACAGCCAAACGTGAAAATTCTGGGCAAAGCTAGGGTTTGTTCATGCTACAGTGACGCATTCATCCATGGAAGAACAATTTTTCCAGAAACTCGAATCCAACATACCAATCGAAACGTCAAGCAATGCACATCAATATTCCAGCAACCATTAAGCTTAAATCATGCAAGAATGGAAGGAACTAGCAAGATAACATTTAGACATCAAAGTTCATTTCACCATATCTCTCTAAATACTCAACCATTCATCACGATCCAAAATGCAGAATAATCAGCAAGGCAAGCTCTACACAAAGCATAGCATCATTTCAAGAAATGAGAGATTCGAATCCTTACTTGCTTTTGAAGAAGAAAGTGAAACAATGTTGTTTTGGTGGTTTAATGGTGAAACAGATGTCCCAAAGATCTTCAAATGATGAATGCTGAAGAAGGTTTGGCTTGAAATGGCTTGGTTTGGATGCAAACAACTTCTGCCATTGATGATGCTTTGCAAAAACAGTCCACAAATCCCTCTTACAGATGTGGAACAATGGTTGCAATGAGTCCAAAATGTGGTTTAGATGATGAATCGAGCAAGGCAAGGCTCAGTTCTTTGAGAGTTTTTGACAGATTTTGGAAAATGCAAAAATGAAGTTTGAGAGAATGAGTGAAGTTTCTGAGTTTGGAGGCAGCTGCTAGGGTTTTCAATTGGCAGAAAAAATGATATATATCTGCTGTTTTGTGGTACTGAATCAAGGTCCATGAAAATGTGGGACAGAGTTGGTAAAAAAGTGTACTTTTGGCCAATTTTCAAGCAAGTTAGGAATGGCTGTGTGTACTGCATGAAAATGACTTTGCAACATGACCAAAATATGATTTCTGAACATATTTGAATGGCCAAATTGATTAGAAATGGCTATCTCAAAAATTCACTTTTGTACCACACTTGAAAACAATTCATGCAAGTCCAAAAATGCCATTTTGATTGGTGAAGTTTTGGTACATGAAAGTTACATTTTTGGAAAGAGGGGATCAAATGTGACTTGTGGGAAAAAACCCCACCCAAATTGGCCAAATGGTTTGAGAGATATGGCCTTTTGAAGTTCAAGTTTTGAAAATGAATTGATCATAACTTGCCAACCATACATGGGAATTGAGTGTTCTTGGACTTTTTGGAAATGGGAGAACAAGATCTTCAACTTTCATGTTAGGCAAAAATTCATTTGAAGCTTGTATCATGATGTAAGTTTGAGGATCAAGACTTTCCATTTTGGGCAGGTTTCAATTACAGGTCCAGTTTCCATTTTTGGAAATTTCTGATCTGGCTTCAAATTCTTCCATGATGGTGTTTGCCATGATATATGAGGCCTATTTGGACATGAATAAGCTCTCTCAAACCAAATCCATCCATCAAAACCATAAAATCAAACACAGTTGACCAAGTTTGACTTTTTAGGGTTTCTGACTGATTGTGCATTGACTGATGACTTCTGAACATCCAATCCTTGACCTAAACACTTCAAATGGATCCCCAAGTCATGTGAACATGTTGGACCAACCCTAGGGCCTTGGCTCCTTGAGAAATGCACTTTCTTGCTTGACTGACTGATCTCCTGACCAGTTTGACCTAATTCTCTTGATTGGCTTGCACTTGAGGCAAATGGGACAATGCAATGTTATGCAGTGGACCATGTTATGTTATGACCCAATATGAGAATGTATGCACAATGATAGGTGCAAATTTGAGGTGTTACAGCTGCCCCTATTCAATCAGCTGGGAACCTGAACGGATGAGAGCAACGGCTGTCAGACTTCAAGGTACACAGGGATTGAATACCAAAGAACCGTAGAAATTTGCACTCTGCCGGATATAATACAAGAAGAACCACGTCATTTACCGATGACGCCTGCAATTGACAACTTCAGAAAGGCGAAACCGTTTACCGATGGTTAGAAACTGGAAACTCGATATTTACCGATATCAACTTCAGCAAGACCATTTACCGATGGCGGCTTCAAAGAAACTTGACATTTACCGATATCAACTTCAACTCGACCATTTACCGATGGCTACTGCAACTGGGGATCTGATATTTACCGATATCGAAGAAAACGGGGCCATTTACCGATGGCGGATAAAACTGGTCATTCAATATTTACCGATATCGAAGCATACGGGGCCATTTACCGATGGCGTCTCCACTTGGGGAGGAACAAAATCTTTGTGGTGTAATCAGACAAGACGTTTACCGACAACTTCTGGGGATCTTGATTTTATCAACAAGGAAACAAAGCATGACCAGACATTTACCGATGACTGGGATGAGACTCGACGTTTACCGACATCGAAAGATGATGTTTACCGACATCAAAAAACGACCAGACATTTACCGATGACTGGGAATGAGAAATTTATTGGGGAGATACAAACAAATATTCGCAACCGGAAACCAGACAGGACATATACAGATGACTCTACTGGGGATTTCTAGCTGGGGATTATCAGACATTTTACCGATGTCTGCAGAAAAGACTCGATGTTTACCGACATCGAAAGATGATGTTTACCGACATCAAAAAATGACCAGACATTTACCGATGACTGGGGAGAAAACCCGATGTTTACAGACACCGAAACAATGGTGTTTACCGACACCAAAAATGACCAGACATTTACCGATGACTGGGGTGAGACTCGATGTTTACCGACATCGAAAGATGATGTTTACCGACATCAAAAAAATGACCAGACATTTACAGATGACTGGGGTGAAACTCGATGTTTACCGACACCGAAGCAATGGTGTTTACCGACACCAAACAAAGAACACACACGGGTGTTGACATGACACTTACTGGTATCACAAGAACGACATCTTAGATATGCCAAGGCAAGGCTGACCACTTGCTGGGGGTCTCACTGGGGAGAAACAAACTTTCTGTCACCAACGGGTGAGGTAATAAACCTTTGTGGGGATATCAATCCTGAATGCTGTCAAGAGCAACTGTAGCAGACTTGCTGTGCTGATGTTGAATGAAATGATCCGCCTCTGCCGGGGATACGGTCTGGTGAGGTTAACACATGAATGCATATGTTTGAATTTTTCTATGGCGTAATGCTCCATATGGAATGGAAATGCTACGTGATTTGAGGATGCAATGATCACTACATGCAAAATGCAAAATGATGAGAACTCCGCCGGGGAACCAAAACTGATTGGGTACTCCAACTCTGCGGGGAGACTCTGCAGGGAGAGCAACGACTTCTCACTCATGTTGGAGAATAGCACTGCTGCTGGGGAAAGGTAAACTCCGCTGGGGATATCCTTCAGTCCTCAGATAGGATAAATGCTGGAGATAAATTTCAATGAGTCTGCCTCACTCGGGAGGAAATCGGCAAATACAGGCCTGCTGGGGATAGGCAATCCTTAGATCTGTTGGGGAACAGAAGGCACTATCCACAGACGTCTTCGCAGGGGAACATAGCTCTGATAGCTTCCATACCTGCTTGGGGAAAATATCTGCTGAGGAAACGTCCTCACAGATGCCAACCTGAAAAACAGCACAACAAAATGCCCCCAGGGGATACATGGACAAGATACGCTCAAGTGTCCTCAACATTCAAAATGATTTTCAAATGTTTCATCTTTTTGCACGTTATTGTGTAGCCTTCATGTTCTTATATGCAATGCTTATCAAAAATTCGGACATTTTTGCAAACAAAACAGTAAAAATAAAAACAAGAGAGCCATTTATCTGAATAACGACTTTTATTGATTGAAAATGCGCCTGAAGAGGCAAATACATTGGGAAGAAATTCCTAGAAAGAGGTAATTGCGCACAAAAGGAAAAATCTATCCTAATGGCAACGTGCACACGGCATCCACTATTTCCCAATTCTGTTATAACTCACAGATCATCAGTTTTCCTCCCAACTCCTTGCTTTCTGAGAAGAATGACTGGACGGATCACACCTTTCGAGATGGCAGATGACAAAGCTTGATGAAGTACAGACAACTCAGACTGTAGTCTTCGCTTTAATCCCTCTTTTGCCTGGATCGCCCTTTCGGGTTTTCAATCCACCGGGATACCCATTTTTGCCTAAGCCGCCCTTGCGGGTTTTCGACTTACCGGGTGTACAAATTCTTTTCATTTTATCCCTAATTTTTGCCCGAACCTTTTCTTTCTGTTTTTTGGTTCGCCGGGATGCCCATTTTTTTCCTGGACTCTTTTTTCTTTTTGTCCAGCGGGTCAATTTATGCGAAGTATTTTTTGACTACATCTGAGTTAACAGGAGACGGAAAATCTTCACCATCCATAGTTGTAAGCATCAAGGCTCCACCGGAGAATACCTTTTTCACAACATATGGACCTTCATAATTAGGAGTCCACTTGCCCCTGTTATCTGCACCGGGAGGGAGGATCCTCTTCAAAACTAGATCACCGATCTGATAGCTTCGAGGACGCACTTTCTGATCAAAGGCTCGCTTCATCCTTCGCTGATACAACTGTCCATGGCATACAGCTGCTAGCCGTCTCTCTTCGATAAGGCTCAACTCGTTAAACCTGGTTCGAATCCACTCGACTTCGTCCAGCTTGACATCCAATAAAACTCTCAGAGAAGGAATCTCCACTTCAACAGGTAGGACAACTTCCATACCATACACAAGGGAGTAAGGGGTTGCCCCGGTCGACGTACGTACTGAGGTACGGTACCCATGCAAAGCGAAAGGCAGCATCTCATGCCAATCCTTGTACGTAACGACCATCTTCTGCACAATCTTCTTGATATTCTTGTTCGCCGCTTCTACAGCACCATTCATCTTCGGTCTGTAAGGAGAAGAATTGTGATGTTCAATCTTGAAATCTTTACAGCTCCTTCATCATCTTGTTATTGAGATTCGAACCATTGTCAGTGATGATTCTCTCCGGAACTCCATAACGACAGATGATTTCTTTCTTGATGAACCGGGTAACCACTTGTTTGGTAACGTTAGCATAGGAAGCTGCTTCCACCCATTTGGTGAAATAGTCAATCGCAACCAAGATGAAGCGATGTCCATTCGAAGCAGTAGGCTCAATCTTCCCAATCATATCAATGCCCCACATGGCAAACGGCCAAGGCGAATTCATGACATTCAGAGGGCTTGGTGGTACATGCACCTTATCAGCATAGATTTGACACTTATGGCACTTCCGAGCATACTTGAAACAATCGGATTCCATAGTCATCCAGTAATAACCCGCTCTCAACAATTTCTTAGCCATTGCATGTCCGCCGGCATGAGTACCGAAGGAACCTTCATGAACTTCCTGCATTAAAATGTCCGCCTCGGGTCTGTCCACGCATCTGAGCAAGACCATGTCAAAGTTTCTCTTATACAGCACATCATCCTGATTCAAATAGAAGCTTCCAGCTAGCCTTCTCAGGGTTTTCTTGTCATTCTTCGACGCACCTTCAGGATACTCCTGAGTCTTGAGGAAGTTCTTGATGTCATAATACCACGGCTTCTCATCAATCACAACAGACTCGGCTGCAAACACATACGCAGGCCTCTCAAGTCGATTCACCGCAACATGTGGCACATGATTCCACCAATGAACTTTGATCATAGACGACAAAGTAGCCAAGGCATCAGCCATTTGATTCTCATCCCGGGGGACATGATACAACTTCACCTTCTTGACGAACGTCAGTATTCTTCTGGTGTAATCTCTATACAGAATCAAATGCGGCTGATTCGTATTCCAATCTCCATTGACTTGATTGACTACTAGAGCTGAATCTCCATAAATGTCAAGAGTTTTGATCCTCCGATCAATGGCTTCTTCTATCCCCATGATACAAGCCTCATACTCAGCTTCGTTGTTGGTGACGTCAAACGTCAATCTGGCAGAAAAAGGTATATGAGCACCGTTAGGATTGATCAATACTGCCCCAACACCGTTGCCGTTCATATTCACAGCCCCATCAAACATCAGTGTCCATTTGTCATCCGGATCCGGTCCTTCCTCAACAAGAGGCTCTTTGCAATCTTTCATCTTAAGATACATGATGTCTTCATCAGGGAATTCAAACATCATAGGCTGATAATCTTCAATCGGTTGCTCGGCGAGGTAGTCTGACAGAATACTACCTTTGATGGCCTTTTGTGACGTGTACTGAATATCATATTCTGTTAGAATCATCTGCCAGCGAGCAACGCGTCTGGTGAGAGCTGGTTTCTCAAAGATGTACTTCACTGGATCCATCTTAGAAATCAATAAGGTAGTATGGTTCAACATATACTGCCTCAGTCGGCGAGCAGCCCAGGCCAAAGCACAGCAAGTTTTCTCGAGCAGTGAATATCTTGTTTCACAGTCGGTAAACTTTTTGCTAAGGTAGTATATGGCATGCTCTTTTCGACCAGACTCGTCATGCTGTCCCAATACACACCCCATCGAGTTCTCAGTCACTGACAAGTACATTATCAGAGGTCTCCCTGGAACTGGAGGTATAAGGATTGGAGGTTTCTGTAAATACTCTTTAATCTTGTCAAAAGCCTTCTGACAATCATCATTCCACTTGATCGCCTGATTCTTTCTGAGCAGTTTGAAAATTGGTTCACATGTGGCAGTTAGGTGAGATATGAACCTTGCAATGTAGTTCAATCTCCCTAAAAACCCACGGACTTGCTTCTCCGTTTTCGGTTCAGGCATCTCTTGAATAGCTTTGACTTTTGCTGGATCAACCTCAATCCCTTTCTCACTGACAATGAAGCCTAACAGCTTCCCTGATCTCACTCCAAACGTACACTTGTTCGGATTCAACCTCAGCTTGAACTTTCTCAACCGATCAAACAGCTTCTGCAAATTAACCAAGTGCTCCTCTTCTGTCTGCGACTTCGCGATCATATCATCTACGTACACTTCAATTTCTTTGTGCATCATGTCATGAAAAAGAGTCGTCATTGCCCTCTGATAGGTAGCACCAGCATTCTTTAGCCCAAATGGCATCACCTTATAGCAGAACGTGCCCCAAGGTGTAATGAATGTCGTCTTTTCCATGTCCTCTGGCGCCATCTTGATCTGATTATATCCGGAGAAACCATCCATGAAAGAGAATACCGAGGATTGAGCCGTATTATCAACCAATACGTCAATGTGAGGTAATGGGAAATCATCTTTCGGACTCGCTCTATTCAAATCCCGGTAATCGACACACATTCTGACTTTGCCATCCTTCTTCGGCACAGGAACGATGTTGGCCACCCATGGGGGATAACTCGTAACAGCCAAAAAACCTGCATCCCACTGCTTCTGAACCTCTTCCTTGATCTTAGTTGCCATATCAGGACTCGTTCTACGAAGCTTCTGCTTGACCGAAAGACATCCTTCTCTAAGAGGTAATCGATGCACCACAATGTCTGCATCCAACCCGGGCATATCTTGATATGACCAGGCGAATATCTCCACATATTCTCTCAGCATCTCAATCAGCCTCCTCTTGACAGAGTCCTCTAAAGCAGCCCCAATCTTGATTTCTCTTTTGGCGTCCTCAGTACCCAAATTAACAACCTCCAACTCCTCCTGATGAGGCTGGATGACCCTTTCCTCCTGCTTCAGCAATCTGACCAATTCTGCAGGGAGTTCACAGTCTTCCTCACTCTCCTCTTCAGCTTGGTAGATGGGATTGTCGAAATCATACTGAGCCATAACAGAACTGTTCATAGTGAATGCCATAAGATCGCTTCTGCATGTTTAATGCTTTGTTTTAGAAAAAGAGTTCAATAAAGTCACAAAAAACAAAAACATTGCCATTTTAATATTTTGAAAAAAGATGAAAACAAAAAATAGAAAGACAGGGATCACAAAGTTTGATTTCAAAAAATGTCCTTCATTAATGATAATCATTAAAACATGATGAGGCCCTACAATGAATCACTACGCCTTGGGCAGATCGTAGGAAAAAGGGGGGGGGGGGAAAAAAAAAAAAATTTTTTTTTCATGCAAAATGACAAAACAACAGAAAATTACTCTGTCAGAAGAGTAACTTGAACCACTTCTTCAGCCGTCCAGTTGTTGATAGACTCCCTGGTGCACACGGGCGAACCCAGTTGTCCAAATCACAATCACTGTCACAGTCTTCACTACCGGTTGCAGAGACGTCGCCATGATTCATCAGCCCAGCGCTGGTAAAGGTACTCGGACCCGCTTGACCATTCTGCTCTGCTTGGAGAGGCTCGTAACCAACGCCAAATTTGTCTTCTTTAACAGGCAAGTCCACCATCTTGCCCAAGCCTTCAGCTTTGCCAGAATCAACAACCTCCTTAGCCTGCTTGTAAGAAGTAATTGAAGCACCTGGCTTCCTCTGCTCAGCGTACGCCACTTTCTCAAGAGCCACAGTCTCAAACGCCTGACATAAGGTTTCGTGGATCTCGCCATCCACCTCGACATACTTGAACGAGGATAGGTGACTCACCAGAATCTCTTCTTCACCGCACACGGTCACAATCTGACCGTTCCAAACATACTTGAGCTTTTGATAGAGAGTCAACGAGACTGCCCCTGCTGCATGAATCCATGGACGCCCCAATAAACAACTATAGGCGGGCTGGATGTCCATAACATAGAAGATGATATCGAATACCTCAGGACCTATCTTCACAGGCAAGGTAACTTCCCCACATACAGAACGTTTGGAGCCGTCGAAAGCACGAACGATCAGGTCACTGGGAGTAAGCACAAACCCTTCCACATCAATCTTCTTCAGAATCTGCTTAGGCAACACATTCAGCGACGACCCGGTGTCTACCAATACGTGAGACAACACTGCCCCCTTGCACTCCATGGTGATGTGCAAGGCTTTGTTATGGTTTCGCCCTTCAGGCGGTAAGTCCAGGTTGGTGAATCCTACACCATGCCTGGTGCTCACATTGGCCATTACGCCCTCCAGTTGATTGACAAAAATCTCCTGAGGCACGTAAGCCAGATTCAACATCTTCAGCAAGGCATTACGGTGTGCCTCAGAGCACAACAACAGTGAAAGTATAGAAATCTTGGACGGAGTTTGATTCAACTGATCTACAATCTTATAGTCACTCTTCTTGATTATCTTCATAAACTCCTCCACGTCCTTCTCAAATGTCCCCTCGGACGCTTCCTTCTGGACAGGTTCTTCCTCAACCACAGCTTGCTTACCCTTTGCTTTGGCGAGAGCCTCAGCATTATTGTCCCTCAAAGGCTGCGGTGCGAACAGACGACCGCTTCTGGTAAAACCTCCTGGACCCCCTACATTATCCACAGCCGGACCAACAGTTGCAGGAACTCTAATCGGTAAACCAATTGTCACTGGAGTTTGATTCACTGGTCTCGTCTGACTTTCAGCCCTTCTGTAACTGCGGTGAGCATTATCATACTTCCACGGCACGGCTCTACTATTCTCAACAACCCTTCTTCCAGACGCGGCGATAGTAGTTGGAGCACTGATGGTTACAGGCACGGAAATGGTAACTGGGGTACCATTTGTTGCAGGTGCACTAACGACCCTTTGTCCACGTTCTTCAGACGGTTTAAAGTAAATGATGATAGTTGACACTGTTCCACGATCTTTTACAGCCCTACTGAATTGCAAACAACCCTCATCCATCATACCCTGGATACCGGCCCTTAACTGGTCGCAACCATTCTCAGATTCTGCACAGCCCAAACAATCCTCATCACAGCCCGAGTAGACACCCCCATTCAGCAGACGGCCCTTCACAACTAGCAGAGAAGTCTGAACATCATCAACATTAACAACCAGATCTTCAGCTTCTTTCCCCTCAATATTGTTCACTCTATGCCCACCATGCTGAGGCATAGGGTTGTTGACGACGTTAGGCACTGGAGCGAAGTTGATTGCTTTGGCATCGATCAAATCTTGGACCTTGTGCTGGAGAGCCCGACACTTCTCAGTATGATGCCCTGGTGCCCCAGAGTGAAAGTCACAACGGACGTTGGCGTCGTACCCAGGAGGCAATACTGTAGGCGGAGCCATTGTACGCAACTCAACCATCCCCAACCTGAGTAGTTCGGGCAGCAGTTCGGCGTACGACATGGGTAGCGAATCAAAACGTCGATCAGGCATCCTTTGTCTGGGCTGATACGGACGTTGCTGTTGTTGTTGTTGTTGCGGTTGTTGAACTCTTTGTTGTTGTTGTTGACGAGGTTGAGGTGCCGGAATGGTTACTGCAGCAGCTTGACGGTATTCAATTCTGTTCTGATCTCTGCGGTGTTGAACAGCATTAGTTTCACCCTCTCTTCGACGAGGTGCCCCAGCAAATGGCTTCTTAGAAGAAGAGGAACCAACATCTTGGATCTTCCCAGTTTTAATCAAACTCTCAGTCCTCTCTCCACAAATGACAACACCAGAAAAACTACCGAATGGGCAGCTCCCCATCCGGTCCATAAACACACCCTGAAGAGTACCGATAAACATATCTGTCAACTCCCTCTCCAGCATAGGGGGTGAACTCTAGCAGCCAGTTCGCGCCACCTCTGGCGTACTCCTTGAAGCTCTCTCCGGATTTCTGACATAGACTCTGCAGCTGAGTCCGGCTCGGTGCCATGTCCATGTTGTGTTTGTATTGCCTCAAAAAGGCCTCACCCAGATCCCTCCAACAGCGGATAGAATCTCTCTTCAATTCCATGTACCAGTCCAAAGAAGCCCCAGATAGACTATCTTGGAAAAAATACATCCACATCTTTTCATCATCGGTATACGCAGAGATTTTTCGATAATAAGCCTGCACATGGGTGCGAGGGCAAGAAGTACCGTTGTATTTATCGAAGGACGGTGCTTTGAACTTGTAAGGGATTCTCAAACCTTCCACCAACCCCATATTGGTAACATCAAAACCGAGAGAATTCTGACATTCCATAGCTCTAATTTTCTCAGCAAGGGCATTAACTTTACGATCCCTCTCATCAACCCTTCCCAGAACATCTTCGTCTTCACTGATCAGAGTGAACATATCCTCTTGTCTGTCAACGATCGGAGCAGGATTACGGGCCGGGGCACGGATTGCTCTGGCATTAGCGGCATCTGGAGCAATAGGTTGACCGTTGATTCGAATACCCCCCAACTCATCACCTACAACATAGTTGTTGATGGGTACAGCAGCAGCAACATTATTATCATTGACCGGGCCTCCCTCTGGCGGAGCATGGTTGACCGGTGGAATTGCAGCCTCTTGTCTCTGAACCATGGCTCGAAGTTCTTCTTGACCTTGTGCAACCCCTTGCATCATATTCATAAACTGGGCCATGTTAGCCTTCATCTCAGCCATCTCAGCTTGAACTTGATCCATACCTCTCTGTTGATTCAGTCTTGTTGAGTAGCGGTGCGGACGTTGATCAGCTATCCTGCCTGAACAGGAACCAAGAGTGAGAAGTCACGACCAAGAACACCTGTTATGCAAAATGATATGAGTATGGTGCTAATGATGCGTATGATGCACATGATATGTTCATTTCTCAGGCATTCAAAGAGCCTGAGTCATCCTCAAAAGATGGCAACCTGCAGTAAGAACAACATAGAAGCACAGAAACAACATACACAAGAGTGATGAGTACGAGGTGAAACCAACAACCTCATCTATATGAGTAACATGATCATACAACAAAGTCGATAAAGAAAATCCAAACAATCGGAGTACAACAATGAATCCCATCCAACAAGCCTGGAGGTGATTCTCAACATACATATCAAAGATACAAGCTAAGACAAACGGCCTCCCGGAATGAGAGTCTTCAAGTACTGACACTGGTCTATCAACAGGTCACATTCTGAACATTCTGGCAAAAGAGTGATCTTCTCCTTCAGTTGTCGTCTAAGCTCTACCACTTCTCCTCCAAGGTGGTTCTCTGATGCCTGTCTCAAGTCTACTTCCTTCTTCAACTGGATGTCTTTATCTCTGAGTTGCTTCTCCAAGTCTCTGATCTTCTTCTGATAGCTGGCCTCAACTCTCTGCAGCCTTAAGCACTCCCGGTGTTCTGCATCTAACATGCTCTCCATCTCCTCATAGGATCTTTTCTTGCTTCTCAGTCTGCTAGCATCTTCTTCTCGCACTCCTCTGAGTTGATGAGCCAAGTTCAAACTATCAGCTTTGGCTTTGTACAGCTCCATCTGGGTATCTTGCTCCTTCCCTCTCAAACGGCGATTCTCCATCAGGGCTTGCTTGTAGTGCTCCGCAGGCACACTCTCAGCAAGGATCAAAGGTGGTTGCTCCTGCAACGGCTCCATCCTATCGTAGGGTAACAACAAAGTTTCTACTCTCTCCTTGACCCAATCAGTGTAATCGGGCATAGCAACGGCAAACTTCTTCCCTAAGACAGATCCATCCTTCACACCAATAGACCTCCAAGCTCTCCCTATCTGCTCCAATCTGGCCGGGTCACTCTGCTTCTCAAAATACACACTTTCTGCTACCTCAGCCTCAAGTGGTCTTCCCTTCATCACAAACCCCAACTGGCGAAGAGAAAGAACCGGGTTGTAATTGATGCAACCCCTAGTCCCTACGAGTGGCACATTACGGAATCCTCCACAGCTCATAACGACGTTACGCACATCCATCCGGTAAGATTGCCACCTGATATCATAGGAAGTAAGAGACATAACCCTCTGAGTCCACTTATGCGTGCTCTGAGCATCCACAAAAGGTCCACTGACTGGCAGGAGAGACAAGAACCATCTGAGCAAAAGCGGGAGACAACACCTGATAGCCCCACCCTTACCATGCCTACTGTGAATAGCATAGTAAGTGTCAGCTAATAGAGTAGGAACTGGATTTCCTCCAATGAAAATACTGACTGCAGCATAGTCAACAAAATTGGGCACACTCGGAAACAGGACGATCCCATAGATCATGACGGCCAACTGAGCATGAAAGGCTTCCCAACTTCCCTTCTCTGCTTCTTCTCTAGCTACCCTCAACAGAAACTTCAAAGGCAATCCTACAACATCCCCACTGGACTTCCAACTATCGCTGACTTCCTTGATACCCAAATGGAGAGCTCTGGCAACAACTCTGAAATCAACCTCCTTGGGCACATCCAAGAAAGGAACCTGATACCGGACCGGGACACTCAGCAGAATGGAATACTCCTCAAGAGTAGGCGCCAACTGATAATCTTGAAAGGTGAAACAATGAAGCTCTGGGTCGTAGAACTGTAGAAGAGTCTGCAACGGCACCGGATCGACTACCATCTTCAACAGGGTCAGAATATCTCCATACTGGTCAACAAACCCCTTCTGGTTACCACTGGTCATAAGGTTGCTCAACTCAATCAGAGACGTCAAAGGTTCACGGTGAAAGCTGTAGGAACAAGTCTTCCGCTTCAACTCTGGGACTGTTGCCATCTCTATCAGTGAACAAGCTCTGGAATGTACCTGAGAAATGATATGCATGCAGGGATTAGTTTTTTTTGTTTTTTTCTTTTCTTTTCTTTTCCTTTTTTTTTTGTATCCTTTTTTTTTATTGCGTTTCTTTTGAAAAATAAATATGCTATGATGCAAATGATGCAGACTCGACTGGTTGGCTGTGTCTCTCAGAACACAGGATCAAAGCTTCGGCTTGAACTCGGAACCACATATTCATCTGAAACCCAAAGTCATCTGAGACCCCAAACTTCTGAACCAATAGTCACCAACAGGATCACAAGTCACCAACAAGTCACCAACAAGTCACCAACAAGTACCTGTACCTGTAATAATGATCATTCCCTCCCCACTCACGGGTGTCATCTAGGCCAGGGTAAGGTCGAGAGAAACGCAGCATAAATAACCTTTCGCAGAACATCATCATATACACACCCGAAGTATGTAACGATAATATCCCACCAGGGTCTGAACTGCTCGTGATATCAATGTTCCGCTAAGTGGCGCAATACCACCCGCTTCCCATGAATCACTCTATTCCTAAGTATCCTAGATTTCACTCATGGCCTGGGTATTGGGCCTTTTACCTCATGTGACTCCCACCCCAAACAGAGAAACACAGCCAGCACAGCAGATGAATATGAATGAATGCAAACGTCAATGCGAACAATAAATGCAAACAATAAATGCACATATATACAATAAATGCAATAAATAACAGCACAAAGCAACCAAAACCCTAACCTAGAGAGCGCTAGGAGAGACTCGCTTAGGGAAGATGGACCAGCACAGGCCAACTTCTCTGATGACTCCCCAGCAGAGTCGCCAGCTGTCGCATCACGCGAAAAACCGGCGGGAAAACAAGAACAACAGAGCCGCCACCGTGCGTTATTTATCCCAAAAGAGGGAAAGGAAACGCTCAGAGTAAACCTGGAAAGAACATGGTCTCGCGACCAAAGAGAATGGGATCGGGAGTCGGTTATGCGAAGGGAAGGTATTAGCACCCCTACGCATCCGTCGTACTCGACGGGATCCACGCACAATAGGAAGGAAAAATGGTTGCTAAAACACTGCTCAAACACACACACACACTGGCTGAAAGAGACTCAAGAAAACAGACTGAAACTGACTCGGCAGGATACCGCATCCTGGGCCTACTTAGTCTATCAGGCATAGACATCAGAGTCGAAGTAGTTCGGACTGGGGAAACGACACATGCTCGCTAGGATGTCGCATCCTATGCATACGTATCTCCTGGACGAAGGAGAATCAGAGCATTCGTAGCTCGGCTGACACGCACACAAACAAACAAAGGCAAAGGCAAACGTGGAGCCCGAATGCCAATCACTGGACTTACATCAGCATCCGAACCAACCAACAAACCCACACTGGAACCCGAATGCCACTCGATGGACTTACATCAGCTTTCAAGCACACAACAAGGCAAAACAAAGACACAGGTGCCCGGAGAGATCTGCTCATCTCCTGCCTACGTACCTCATCTGGTATGAGGATCAGGGCGACGTAGTTCCCCTACGCAGGGCTAAACTAGCCTAACCAGATAACGGAGGGAGACACAACACTGGGAGACTACGACTCGAGCCTAGATGTTGTCATGCAAAATCACCCCTAAGTTAAGGTTTCTAGCTAACTGGCACAGGGAGCCAGCCTATCCTAGTCATGACTTGCACAGGAAGCAAGCCATGCACACACTTAACTTGCACAGGAAGCAAGCCAAGCAAAACCTAACTTGCACAGGAAGCAAGTCTAAACTAACCCTAACTTGCACAGGAAGCAAGTCAAACAAACATACAAGCACAGATAGCACACACTATACACAAGCAAGTGGCTCAAACAAGGGTTAGGTTTTAGTCGAGGGGTCATATCAACCTCAACAAACAAACCTCTGGAACTGGGTGAATGTGCTCTTAACCTTGCCATTGAGGGGCCAAGGTGAAGCAGATGAAAGGTGAGTGAAGATAAGACTTCACAGCTCTTATCCCTGGCCTGGGAGAGCTTAAGACAAGAATGTGTGGGTTCAGAAAGTGGGAACCCTTCTACACATTTGATACTGACTCAACTGTACAATTGTACAAGATCTTGGGTTTGTATCTGCAATGCATCAACACAGTGGTGTGAGCAAAGCAGATGACACACAGAATAGCAGGGGATAGGTTGCTTATCCCTTGGGTTCTGCCAATTGCCTCTTCACTTAGGAGGTCTTTGACTCTATGCAAGGACAAAATTAAACATCCACAAACATGGCCTCTTAAGGAGGACTTCAGACAGTTGCCTGGCCAAGTAACAGGCCAGGTCTTCCAGACTACATGAAGATTAGAAATATACCTCAATGCAAATTGCTTATATAAGCAAAGCAAAGCAAAAGTTCACAAGGAACTGAGCAACTAAAAGCACCTGAAATAGTCAAGCAGACATTAGTATACAACTTCAAAATTAAGGCAAAAGGAAACAGATATCAACCAGTCAACACAAACAAGCTAAGTGTGCAATGCACAAGGCTCAAGGCATGTGAGCCAAGCAACCTACAAAACAAATAGGTTAGCTCATGATAATCAAATGAACTCAATCAAATTGTAATGATCTCTTTGAAGCATTTGTAGCTTAACCTGAAAACATAAGCTCAGAAGTGAGTAACAGGACCACTAGGGCAAGCCTAGGGTCAAAAGAGAATGAAAAAGTCAAAACAGCAAAGGGCAAGCATCCAAAATCATGTTCAAACAATCAAGAAACAATACCAATTGGTTTCACATTCATATCAATTATCATCATCATTTCATGAACAAGTTAGGTCAAGGTATAGCAAACAGAAGCTCATAGGAGTCAACAGAAAGACTTGCATCAAAAGTCAACTCAAACATTTCCAAAAATTACCAAATAAATCATGATCAGTCCTAACACATAGCATGGTAAGCATGTCAAATTTCATCTCATTTGGACAAGTGGAAGGCAGTCAATGAAAATCAGAAAGTCAAAGCAATTTTGGACATGCTCAAAGAAGTCAACCAAACATGCATCAACTTAGAAAAATCATAAGTCAGAGATGGTGTATGATAAATGAATGGGACTAAAACCATGGCAAAGCTTAAGATGTCTAGTATGCACATGTAAAAATTCATGATCATCCAATAAAGTATGAGAATTTCCCAAATGGAATGGCAACATGTATCACACAAAGTCAACATTTGACTAGACAGGGGAGAAAAATCTCAAACAAATAGGAAATGGCACAATTAATTCTAACAAAATTCACATGCGAACTAGACACATAATAGAAGGTTCATGCAAAAATTGAGGTCAATTGGAAGTCAATAGGCATGGATTCAAAAATCAGGAAGTTGCACATCCATGGTGTGACACAAGTTGTCACACCCTACTTCAAAAAATCACAACTCTCAAACCACATAAGATAAAATCATGATCTTTACATCAAAATAAACATGGATGAGTGTAGATTAAGCACAAACAATTTCAGATCAAATGGATAATGCATCACAATTTCACAAGAGATTTGGCAAGGTGTACAATATTTGGTCACATTCTACAAACCCTAATGCCATTTAAAATCCAACCATCCAAAAAATCAGCAAAAATAATGATAAAAAACTAGGGATCATGATGAAGATGATGCAAAAATTCCCACTAAATTTGGATTTGAGATGGATAAGTTATGATTTTTTCAAATAAGCCATGCCAAATGAAATAAAATTGAAATTAAATGAATTAAAATGGATTAATTAAAGACCGGATGGCATTCTTGTAATTTTGGACTTCACTTAATCAAACGACGTCGTTTAGGCGCGGCCAGGGAAATGTTTTGATTGGCTCATGGGGCGATGGTACAGTAACAGCATGCGCAGAAACAAACAAAACAGCCAAACGTGAAAATTCTGGGCAAAGCTAGGGTTTGTTCATGCTACAGTGACGCATTCATCCATGGAAGAACAATTTTTCCAGAAACTCGAATCCAACATACCAATCGAAACGTCAAGCAATGCACATCAATATTCCAGCAACCATTAAGCTTAAATCATGCAAGAATGGAAGGAACTAGCAAGATAACATTTAGACATCAAAGTTCATTTCACCATATCTCTCTAAATACTCAACCATTCATCACGATCCAAAATGCAGAATAATCAGCAAGGCAAGCTCTACACAAAGCATAGCATCATTTCAAGAAATGAGAGATTCGAATCCTTACTTGCTTTTGAAGAAGAAAGTGAAACAATGTTGTTTTGGTGGTTTAATGGTGAAACAGATGTCCCAAAGATCTTCAAATGATGAATGCTGAAGAAGGTTTGGCTTGAAATGGCTTGGTTTGGATGCAAACAACTTCTGCCATTGATGATGCTTTGCAAAAACAGTCCACAAATCCCTCTTACAGATGTGGAACAATGGTTGCAATGAGTCCAAAATGTGGTTTAGATGATGAATCGAGCAAGGCAAGGCTCAGTTCTTTGAGAGTTTTTGACAGATTTTGGAAAATGAAAAAATGAAGTTTGAGAGAATGAGTGAAGTTTCTGAGTTTGGAGGCAGCTGCTAGGGTTTTCAATTGGCAGAAAAAATGATATATATCTGCTGTTTTGTGGTACTGAATCAAGGTCCATGAAAATGTGGGATAGAGTTGGTAAAAAAGTGTACTTTTGGCCAATTTTCAAGCAAGTTAGGAATGGCTATGTGTACTGCACGAAAATGACTTTGCAACATGACCAAAATATGATTTCTGAACATATTTGAATGGCCAAATTGATTAGAAATGGCTATCTCAAAAATTCACTTTTGTACCACACTTGAAAACAATTCATGCAAGTCCAAAAATGCCATTTTGATTGGTGAAGTTTTGGTACATGAAAGTTACATTTTTGGAAAGAGGGGATCAAATGTGACTTGTGGGAAAAAACCCCACCCAAATTGGCCAAATGGTTTGAGAGATATGGCCTTTTGAAGTTCAAGAATTTTTGAAAATGAATTGATCATAACTTGCCAACCATACATGGGAATTGAGTGTTCTTGGACTTTTTGGAAATGGGAGAACAAGATCTTCAACTTTCATGTTGGGCAAAAATTCATTTGAAGCTTGTATCATGATGTAAGTTTGAGGATCAAGACTTTCCATTTTGGGCAGGTTTCAATTACAGGTCCAGTTTCCATTTTTGGAAATTTCTGATCTGGCTTCAAATTCTTCCATGATGGTGTTTGCCATGATATATGAGGCCTATTTGGACATGAATAAGCTCTCTCAAACCAAATCCATCCATCAAAACCATAAAATCAAACACAGTTGACCAAGTTTGACTTTTTAGGGTTTCTGACTGATTGTGCATTGACTGATGACTTCTGAACATCCAATCCTTGACCTAAACACTTCAAATGGATCCCCAAGTCATGTGAACATGTTGGACCAACCCTAGGGCCTTGGCTCCTTGAGAAATGCACTTGCTTGCTTGACTGACTGATCTCCTGACCAGTTTGACCTAATTCTCTTGATTGGCTTGCACTTGAGGCAAATGGGACAATGCAATGTTATGCAGTGGACCATGTTATGTTATGACCCAATATGAGAATGTATGTACAATGATAGGTGCAAATTTGAGGTGTTACACAACTCTGTCGAGGATACCAGCTCTGGCGGAGACTCTGAGGATTATCACAGATGCAATCCTGACTCTGTTGGATATACCAACTCTTTTGGGGATTTTGCATAAATACAATCCACCAAACCACAAATCTACTAACGGCTAGGGAATCCACTGAGGGACCCACTGGGGATATGGAGGAGAGCTGGGGAATCAACCACTGAATGCTACACCTTCCAAAAACAAATCAACAACTGCTAAGGAGGAAAATAATCACTACTCTGCTGAAGGCTAAACGCTCTGATGGGGAGATAGCAACAACTCCGCTCTGACAATGCTGAGGAAAGTGGCAAAGTACCGGGATATCAATCCACCAACCACTGAATCTTCAAAAAGAAAGCAACCAAGCTGAGGAGAGAAACAACAATTCCGCTGGCGACTGCACTGGAGAGAGTGATGGGGTATCGGGGTTTCAAACCACCAACTACCGAATCTACCAAAAGGAAAACACCCATGCTGGGAGAGAATACTGCTGGAGAAGAAAACGAAGTCTTCAACAAGCACTCTGCTTAGGGAACAACCCATAACAACAACTCTGCTTGGGGAACAACCCAACAACAAAGCAGGATAAAGAGGATACAACCATGCCAGGAATATGAACAAATGTCTTACCTGTTGGAAATCATGCCACCCTTGGGAGAGCACTGAGAAATTCTTGAGTATCCTTTCATCATTGTGAATGTTCACTTTGTTTAAAACAACAAATTTGAAAAATTTATTTGTTTAAAACAATGACATTTTATCAATTAAAACATGCAAAACATTTGTTGAATTGAAACAAATAAGAGTGCAAATAATTGGATAAAAGCTCAAATTGATTTGATGGAATGGTAGCCTGCAAATGGCAAGACTCCATAGATCTGTACAAATTTGAAATCAGTGATATATATTGGAAGAGGGCTACATTGAACATAATGATCCTTTCTCTACCAATTTGAATCTCGATGTATTCGAAGCTTCAGTCGACGACGAATCGAGAACTTCTGACGAAAAGACAGCTGCTGAACAGAAAGTCTTGTTAGGACGCAGTTACTTGCCAAATCCCTAATTTTTGCCTAGATTGCCCCAGGGTGAGGTACTCAATCTAGCGAGATGCAAATATTCTCTTTTTTTAAGTCTCTAACTTTTGCCTGGATCACCCTTTCGGGTTCTCCACCGAGACACTCATTTTTGCCTAAGCCGCCCTTTCGGGTTTTCAACTTAGCGAGCTATTCTGTTTTTTCATTTGCATATACTTTTTTTTAGGCAAAGTATTTCTTGACTGCATCTGAATTCACAGGACGAGTGAAATCCTCCCCATCCATTGTTGTAAGAATCAGAGCTCCGCCTAAAAAGGCTCTCTTGACAACATATGGACCCTCGTAGTTTGGAGTCCACTTGCCCCTGGAATCGGGCGCGAAAGACAAGACTTTCTTGAGCACGAGGTCACCTTCTCGAAACACACGAGGCTTAACCTTCTTATCGAATGCTTTCTTCATTCTCTACTGATATAACTGACCATGACACATGGCAGTCAATCGCTTCTCTTCAATCAAATTCAGTTGGTCATAACGACTCTGAATCCATTCAGCATCAGTCAACTAGGGACTTGAGGGCATCAAATTTTTATTTTTTTGATTTTTGATTGATTTTTTTTCTTTTATTTTTCACCCCCTCTTCTTTTTTTCTTTTTTTTTATTACATTTGTAATGCCCCAGTTTGACTGTTTTGCTGATTCTCATGATACAGCTGAATGAGCTTCTTTCGTGCTCAAGAAGTCGGGTAATCTCATCAGGAATCCCCTTCAACATCATCTTCCTCTGCCTCGAATACAGGGAATTCAAAATTGGGAGATGCCGTTGGATCATTATGTTCAATGGGTTTTAGAATCAACCTGCATAATGATTTTGATATGAAAAGCTTTTTGAAATCAAACAAGGCAATCATTATGCAGATGAAAAAGATTGCTTTTATTCTTGTTTTTAGGGTTTTTTGTGATCACTGATTTCATGCAAAAGAAAAAAGTGAAAACAAATGGAAAAACAAATGTTTGACAATACATTAATTGAATGAAAACATCATTGTATAAATGCTGCCAACAATGTCATCACTTCTCCTTTTGGCATGGGAGAAGGGTTTTGAACAAAGTGAACCATTACTCTGATCTATGAATGACTGTAGGAACATCTACAGCGACCCAATTGTGGCAGACACCACCAGGTATGATGAAGTTGCTCAAGTCCTCCGCATCCTCTTCCAAGATAGCAGCAGCTTCTTCAGGTTGATCAGCATGGATGAAACCTCCACTCTTGAACAGCCCATGCTCGTTGAATGCCCCAGAAGAATAGCCAATGCCAGCCCGGGATCTGTTGTCTTCAAGCTCAATCATCTTCCCCAAACCAGCAACTGCACCACATTCAATGGTCAGTTTCGCATCATGATAGGAAGCAAATGAAGGAGACTTCTTCTCAACAGGCTCGGCAATATACAAAGCTTGGAAAGGCGTTCCAACTTCATCCTCAACATCAATATATAAGAAAGAAGACAAGTGGCCGACCAGGAATAACCCATCAAAAGCACTTAGTCTGGCAAATTCCTCCTTGAGTTCACGGTTCTCTTGCTCAAAATGATCCATCAATCAGGAATAGTGGATTCTGGTGTAGTACCGGCGAGGTGCGTCTTCAAAATAAATGAAGAGCACGGGGATCAGACCATAGGACCAAAGGCTGAGAACAACACCCGCTTATGCAAATGATGCATGAAGTGTTTGTGCATATGCTTTGTTTTTATTTCAAAGGAACTCGAGGGTTCTATTTGCAAACTTTGAAATATCAACATTTTGATCGTATATGAGAATATCTCATCAGATATATCAGGAAAAAAAAATCGGTTTTCTCCATGTTTGAAATTTTTTGCAAATAAACTCCTTTGAGTTCCTTGAAAATTTTCTTTTTATCTGATGATATGGATGCAGATGAATGCATGAATGTATGAATGCAGCAATCACACTCAAGGATCAAGCAAATCACACCAGACAAAGGTCATGGGAAAGCTCATTGTATCCCTAATATCAATCATCCATTTTGGTGGATTATGGTTTTCACCTTATCGACACCCAAGTTCCATTGATATTAACGATACATGAACCGGCTCAATCATCCTTAATATCAACCATCCATTTTGGCGGTTTATGGTTTGCACCTTATCAACGCCCAAGTTCCATTGATATTAAGGGTGTCTGAACGATTCAACCACGAATCACGGGTTTGTTGAGAGTCACGAGCATGGAGTCTCGGTTAGGAACCACCCAAAGGGAGTGTACTAGGGTTTAAACCTGCCGAACATGTTCTATCAGAGGTTACCATAATCATCGTCCCATCTTTCGGATATTATCGGAGGAACGAATACTCGTATTCCAAAAATATTCTCAAGAGAGACTCTTATGAGTGTAGTATCACGTAACAATCGCATCAGAACTGACATCTGAACGACCTCCGCACTACATCCTAAAAATAGGCCAAGATGGGCTTGGTAAACTAAGGTCCTTGGCTTCTAAGGCACATGATTGAAAGAATAATGCCTAACCACAAATAACTTGTGTGACATTATTAATCCAACATGACCTCCACCAAGTGAATGGACTCGCAAGTCAACTGGCTAAGGAATACTCCACACCAGTCGACAAGACTACGCCATTCTCCTATCCTAAAGTGCACTCGAGTTCGGGTATAGAACTCATCTCACAGAGATCACCAAACAAACAACAATTGTATATCAAGCAATTCAAACATTACAATCAATACAGTAATCCCAAATTGTACAAAAATATGTCATATAACAAATAAACAAATATCATACAACAAGGGTGAAAAGTAGGCAAAACCCACTGAGGAAGGTCTAATGATCTTCCCCAGCAGAGTCGCCACTTTTCTGTAGCGGTGTATTCGTCACTTTATGATTTATTGACTAAATCAAAAGTAAAGCATACAAAAGAATCGAGTCGCCACCGCACTTTTATTTATCCAAAGGAATGGCTAAAAAGCGAACAAAAGCCTAAGAAGTTTTACACATAGAAAACTAATGAAAAGATCAGAGAATCTGGGTAAGGGGTTAATTACGCAATGGGAAGGTGTTAGGCACCCAAAACGTCCTAGGTACTTCTAGGGAGCCCTTTTCACACTTGTTGTATAAAAAAGTTTATTTGTTTATGACATATTGTGCAAACAATGATGGAAGGGATGCGAAAAGAATATACAAGTTATTATTTTTGTGTTTGAACGGATGAACCCGTTGCCTACGTACCTTTCCATGAAAGGTAAGGATCAAAACACCGTAGTTCGGCTAAAAGATTTCCAAAATATGAATGGGTTCATTTTAAAACAAAAGCCCTAAGGTCTTTCGTTATCCACGGGAGAAAACTCAACCTTATACAAACAACGAGTCCACCACGTGAGAACAACTTCAACTTGCTAGTGAGGGGTTAACCCTATAATAAGCAAGGAAGTCTTACAATTCAATCACTAAGGACAAGAAGGTGAGATTAATATCAACCAACTAGGATAAATCAAACCTATGGCTAATGTATGAAAACTTAACAAGAATGGACAGAGCCACAAAACAATTGAATGAGTTGGATTAACCATTTAGGATTTATTCACAAAAGATAGTCAAAGTATGATTAGAATTCAATTCAAAGAAGTATTATGAAATGGAGTTTGGAAAATCAAAGGCCTAAAGCCTAGGTTTCTAATTTGAAAAGAGATGATAATGTTTGCACAATAGATGTCAAAGTTTTGGATTAACATGTGAAAAGGAAGTTTTGAAAACACACACAAAAATGGAAGGGTGAGGAAGTAAAACTTCTTAGATGTTCACCTCTTGAGATCATATGTAGATGATTCAAGTGTGTCCTTTGGAATAGGCAACAAAGCAAATAAGCTAATGAACAAAGCAAGGTGATACCGGATGCCAATCAATGGGCTTATACCAATCTCACAAACAAAGGTGGATACCGGATACCAATCAATGGATTTACACCAATCTCCTAAAACAAAACAATGATACCGGATGCCAATCAATGGACTTATACCAATCTCACAAAACAAACAAATGATACCAGATGCCAATCAATGGACTTACACTAGTCTCACACCATATCATTGGAGCAACTGCCAAGTAATGGACTCATGCTTGTCTCCTCCATGGACAAAGCAAAAAATGCTATAAAGCAAAGTTTACGAAATGATATACAAATGATGATGATAAATGCACTGAGGCACACTCAAGCAAATATGCACAGATGAATCAAGTAAGCAAGCACACAAGTCAATTAGCACACGCTATATACAAGCAATTGGGCTCAAGCAAGGTTAGACTTTACAGTCAACTGGCATGGGGTATGTGGTGCTCTTAACCTTAACATTGAGGGTTAAGGTGAAGCAGATGAAATGGAGATGAGGGGTGTGCCTCATAGCTCTTATCCCTGGTCAGGGAGAGCATTGAATGATAGAAGGTGTGGGAGTTCAGAAAGTTGGAACTCTCTCCACAAATGAATGACTCTATAGATATTGGGTTAATATCCACAATGCATCAACATGTAATGTGAGCAAAGGGATGACACACTGAATAGTAGGAGATGGACTACACATATCTTTTATCTACCAATTGCCTCATATGAGGACTTTTCCTGCTTGGCACAAAGAGTAAACAATCACAAGCATTGCCTCTTAAGGAGGACTTCAGACAGGTGCCTGACCACATAACAGGCCAGGTCTTCCAGACTACATGAAGAAGAGAGGTTATACCTAAAGTGGTTAAGCAACCAAGCAAAAGCAAGTTCAAAACGAACTTAAGCAACTAATGTACCTGTGGAAACATCAAACAAATCAGTACAACTATACAGACAGACAACCAACAGTTAATGCAACAGACAACCAATATAGGCAAAGGCATAAGCCACAAGTCAAACTCAATTGAGTCAACATCAACCTACAAAACACACATTAGTAATCAAAAGCAAATATCAAATGCTCTCAAGATGAGGCATCATCAATTGTGTAACTTGAATGTGTAACCTGAAACAAAGCTTCAAACATGAGCAACCAACCACTAGGTCAAAGCCTAGGGTCAAAGATGGGGAAAAAATTTAAAACAGAAGCTGAAATTTGACATGATGAAACTTCAAACAATTATTGACACATAGCAAAAAGTCTCACATTCATATCATTTACCAAATTCATTTCATGATCATTCTAAGTTCAAAGCAAATTTAAAGTCCAAATGTGATCAACCAACAAGATAAATCTCAATCAAATCAGAAATCAATCACAAAAATCTGGAAAAATTCATACACATTCAAGACATATCATATGATCAGCATGCAAAAAATCAGAACAATTGAGCATCATTTGATAGGGTAAACACATAGCACAAGATGAACATGCAAAGGTGTGACACAAATTGTCACACCTACTTAGAAAATTCACAAACCAGAAACCATAAATGATAAAATTGCAAACTCAACACCAAAATGTCAATTAGAGTGTCTAGTTTCATCATGCAAATTTCCAGAAGCATTGGACTAAATCTCATTATTTCAGAAAGGAAAAGGCAAGCAATGTCAAAATAGCATACATGTACAAAAACCATAGGCAAAAATAAATCCAGGCCATGCACAACTTTGATTTTCATGCTGATAAAAAAGTAGAGAGAAAAAGGAAACCATAGCAAAAATCCCCATGTCATTTGGATGAATATTGGATTTATTATGATTTTTTAAAGAAGCAAAATGAAAATTGAAATGAAATGAAGTATTTAAATGAAATAATAGGAATATATTGAATTAATTCAAATTAGGAAATGGCGCCACTAGACAAAACGATGCGTTTCAGTTAGTGATTGGCTCAGCCAATCAGAATCCGTTCATGGCGCGCGCATGCACCAATGGCAATAAACCCTAAGGCTTTGGCAACGGTTTTTATGAAATTTTAGAAAACAGAAAAGCGTGGCATATGCAAGAGGAAAACCGTGGCCTAAACTTCATCTTCTTCTCCAACTCAAACCCGCGCCATGAACAGTACACAAGCAAGAACAGCAAGAACAATTTTCTCATAATTTACAATTAAGCATATGTACATGTAGATCTTACATCAAGGATCATGAATCAAGTAATCATCAAGCATGTAACAACATAAATCTCATGGATCGATCAAAATAAAATTTCACATCAAAACTTCAAATCTTCGAAACTTCATGAATATGGCATGGTTTTAAATGATTTTTAGCTCAGCATGCTCACACAAACGAGATCTACAAGAATCACATAATGAAATTGAGAAAAGAGAGAGTCGAATTCTTGACCTCTTGGAGAGCAGCTTTCAAATCCACGAGTTCCTGGCCTTGTAGTGCTTAGATCTTCCTCTAGCAAGCTTATGGAGTGGATTGGAGGAGTTCTTGATGTCCAATTGAGCTTGAATCAACAGAATGAGGATTTCACCATTGATGAATTCTTGCTTTGAGCTGCTTCAAATGGCACGGATTCAAGTGGTTCTTGCTTGCATCTTGATCAGTGATGATGTTAGATGATGAATGAAGCAAGAATTTGCAATTGCTTTGAAGAAATGAGAGAAAAATTTGAGAGAAAATTTGAGAGAAAAATATTCAGATCTGAGATTTGTGAATTGTGGTTAGCATTTTCTGTTAGGGTTTGAGGTTATATACTCCTAATTAGTCATGCTTAATCAAGATTAACAAATGCTTAATGAAAAATTAGGGAGAATGGAGGTGTTTGGACAAATTGGCATTTTCACCTTTGCATGGGAATGGTTAATGAACAGTGCACGAAATTTAAATGATTTTCAATTAAAAACAAATTTTAGAAACAATGGCATTTGCAAAATATCCAAATTATTCACCAATTTTAAATTGTGAAATTTCCCTCCAAAATTCAAGTGAAAATGCAAAAGTTTATGTGATGAGAAATGATGCAATGCAATGCAAGATTATTAAATTATAGGTCATGACAAGAATTTAGCAAAAAGAGCCACATGATTTGGAGCTATGGTTTGAAAGTTATGCACTTTTGAAGTTCAATCCACACTTGGCCATGTTTTGATCATATCTCTTCAACCACAAATGAGAAATTGATGTTATTGGACATTTTGGAAATGGGAGAGAAAGATCTACAACTTTCATGTTCAACAAAATTTCATTTTAAGCATGCTTGGTGATGTAATCTTGAGGAGAAAACCTTTCCATTTTTTGGCAAGTTTGAATTATAGGTCACTTTCTATTTTTGGAAAGTTTTGATCTGACTTTATTTTCTTCAATGTTGATGTTTGAAATGTCAAATGAGACTTGTTTGAACATGAATGAAGTATTTCTAGGCTCTTCCCACTTCCAAATCCATAGTTGACTTTGCAGTTGACTGGTTAGGGCTTCAGTTGACTGAAGAATGCCTTGATGAGATTCAAGCCTCTACCACTTGGGATTCTGATTCAAAATAACATCATAGCTCATATGAACTCTTGGGAATGGTCATGGGGTCCAAATTCTTCAGAATGGCCACCATCTATAGCTCAATGACTGCCTTGACCTGTAATTGCTTCATCTGCAAGACAAGGGTTAGATGACATATTTTTGTACTTTTGGTTAGTAAACAGATGAAAAGCAATGTTATACAAATGCCAAACATGCTTGGTGATCAAGAAATCACACTCAAAAGTTGACCCGCCCACAGGGAAGGAGGCAAGGTGCTCAAAGATCCTTTAGGCAATGATATGATATGATATGATGCCATGAGGGATCTTAGAGACAAAATTGGGGTCTTACACTTGGCACGCCTGGGGGCACGTTTTTTATCTAACGATCTCTTTTGCAGGTGCTGTTAGATATTTTCACTCACTTGCAGGTTGTGATGTGAAGCTTTTGACAAGAGGATCCCCACGGAGTCCAATCAGGGATAAGGGATCGAAGAATGGTGAAAAGACGGCGAAAGACGTACGACGATCCTGAATATTAATCAAGAAGACTCTTCAAAGTCTGAGGACTGGAAAGTTGGTATAAATCTGAGGAGTTCGATCGCAGTCGAGTACGGGGAAGTCGGGAATACAAGGTGATGAATCAGAAAAGTCCAGACGAGTCTGGGAGTTCTCAAAATTGGAAAGTTGACATTGGATTTGGATGGTGAATGCCATGGTTCGACGAGTCGACGGGTGTTTAGTACCAGATTTTCCTGGTTTCCCCAAGCAGAGTTGGGATTGTTACCTCCTCAGCAGACTCAAGGTCTGTGTCTTCCCTAGCAGGGTCGGGATGGTTATCTCCCCAGCAGATTTTAGATAGGTGTTTCCTCAACAGCCAAGCCCGAGGGTTGCTATTTCCCCAGCAGAGGTATCTATTGGTATTGTTTTCTCCAAGCAGAGTCGGGATTGTTGTATCCCCAGCAAGTCAGAGATTGTTGGTTTCCCCACAGAGTGCGTTGGTGGTTTTTTCCCCAGCGAAGTCCCCAAGCGGATCGGGTGCAGAGGAGGTTATTCCTGGTAAGGGTGGCCTATTTCTCCCAGCAGCAGTGCTATTCCCCAGCAGGGTGGAGGTTGGAGTGTTGGCGAGTTCCTCAGCAGAGTGCCTCGAGCTCCCCAGAAAAGTCCCTTGAGGGGGATACTTTTTATGCATTCATCATGTAGATAAGCATAGCATATTGCATAATTAATTGCGTAGCATTTCCATTTGTGGAGCATTACGCTAAAAAATATCATGCATCAGCATTGCAAGCATAAGCTGGTCTCAAGCAGTGGTTATTGTTCGAGAGGTGGTTTCGCCAGAGGGTGAAGATGTTGCTCCGAGGAGTTTGGCGTCGGGATTTTAATCCACAGTATTCCCTAGTAGTGCGATATTGGAGGAAGGGCTTCTGTCGGGCGGAGATGGAATGATAATCCAAGAAGTTTCGGGGTTCAAAAAGTAAAGAAAAGAGAAAGAGATAATCCCCAGTTAAACGCAAAGTGTTCGTTGGCTAGGGTTGAATAGAGAATAGCCAGTTTGTGGCTTGTTATCCCCAGCATGGGTCGTTGGCACGCGTGCCGTCTCATGTATCACTGTTCCTTTCTGCCAATGCTGACAGGCATGACGAGTTTTTCGGTATTCAGACCGAGGTGGCATTCAGGCCAATCTTCCGGTATTCAGACCGAGGTGGCACTCAGGCCAGTTTCCGATATTCAGATCGAAGAAGTTTCCGACGATCAGGTCGAAGTACTTGCGGCACTCAGGCCAGTTTCCGACGATCAGGCCAAGGTGGGTATTCAGACCAAAGTTTCCGATATTCAGATCGAAGAAGTTTTCGACGTTCAGGTCGAAGAACTTGTGGCACTCAGGCCAGTTTCCGATGTTCAGATCGAAGAAGCTTCCGAAGTTCAGGTCGATGCAGCTTGTGGCATTCAGGCCAGTTTTCCAGTATCCAGACCGAAGTGGTGTTCAGACCGAAGTGGCGTTCAGGCCAGTTGTTGGGCATTCAGGCCAATCTCTCGGTAATCAGACCGATAATATTAATACTCTCATACTATGAGGCTCAGTATTCAGACTGATGAGCGACGTTCGGGCCATGGTTATTCCTGTGTTACCATTTATTTTGGTATCCAGGTCAACATTCTGTCCGGTATTCAGGCCAACTTTTTCCGTGCCAGACGGATTCTTCTTTTAGGGTTGCTTCTTCGCCGATTCTGACAGGCATTGTTAATTATTTTCCCATCAGAGTGCAAATTGTTCGTCTGTTCTTGGTATTCAATCACTCTTCACCCTGATCATCTGAAAGCCGAGGCTATTCATATCGACAGGTTCACTGTGGATTGAATAGGGGCAGCTGTAACACCTCAAAATTTTCCCTCCTCTCTTGGGACTAGTTTAGCATATTGCATTTCATCATTTAGGACATTAGGCATTACATCTTTGCGTACCATGAACAAGTCATCCTCCTAAGTCTTGTTCAGAAGATAAAGAGGTTAAAAGATTCAAGCTTGAGGGTTTCATGAATTGATCACTAATCATCTGAGGGTTTGTGCTTCAATTAGGGTTTCTTGGTTCCTCAAGGAGATTTATCATTATCTTGATTGCAATGGTACATCACCATCATCATGGTCTCATCATCACCAAGAGGTTCATTGTGCCTGATCAGATTCCTTGGGATTAGGGTTTTGACCTCTAGTCAACCCTAATCAGTTGAATTGTACCAATCAGGGTTTTTCAAGGAGATGAGGTCTTTATTGAGATTGGAGATCATCACATGGTTTTATTGAGCTTGTATAAGCTAGGGTTTCATTTTGGAGCCATTTCATCAGGAGATTGAGGCTCAAATTCATCTGTGCATGACCAAGTCATCTATCAACAGCAAAAGTCAACTGCATGGTGAACTGTTGGATTTGGAGGTGGGAAGTGACTAGAAATACTTCATTCATGTTCAAACAAGTCTCATTTGACATTTCAAACATCAACATTGAAGAATTTGAAGTTAGATCAAGACTTTCCAAAAATAGCAGGTGACCTGTAATTTGAACTTTCCAAAAATGGAAAGGTTTTGGACCAACTTCAACTCAACTTTACATCATCAAGAAAGCTTCAAATGAAATTTTGTTAAACATGAAAGTTGTAGATCTTTCTCTTCCATTTCCAAAAAGTCCAAGATCATCAATTTCTCATGTGTGGTTAAGAAGATATGGATCAAACTTGGCCAAGTGAACATTGAACTTCAAAGGAGCATAACTTTCAAACCAAAACTCCAAATCAAGTGGCTCTTTTTGAATTGTTTTTGTCTTAACCTCTAGTTTCCAAATTTGGCATTACATGGCATGCATTACATTCACATAAATATTTGGAAATTCAATTGATTTTTGGAGGGAAAAATGAAATTCAAAATGTGTGCATTATTTGAACATGGTACCACTTCCATTGGCTTTAAAATGATATTTTGAGTGCATTTCAATCCCAAATTCATACTGTTCACATGCCATGTCCATGCATAAGGGTGAAATCCCAATTTGACAAAACACCTCCAAACTTCCCTAATTTTCATTAGCACATTGGTTAATCTTAATTAAGCATGATTAAGAGGGAGTATATAACATGAAACCCTAACGGAATTTTAGAAGAACACTTCATAATTTTCAGATCTCAAATTTTTCACACTTTTTTCTCTCAATTTCTTCATCTCAAACCACATTTCCCTGCCTAATTCATCATCTGGAATCATCATGGAGCATGTTTGAACCAAGATCCAAGTGAATTCGTGCACCTTGAAGCAGCTCAAAGCTTGAAGCTCAACAATGGTGAAATCCAAATTCTGTGGAATCGTGCTCAATTAAACATCAAGCCTTCATCCATTCACTTGTACAAGCTTGCTAGAGGAAGATTTGATCATTGCAAGGCCTGAATTCGTCCAAATCCAAAGCTGCTCTTCAAGAGGTCATGAAATCGTGTCTCTTATTTCTCAATTCTATTATGCTATACTTGTAGATCTCTTTCTTGTGATCATGCTGAGCTTCGATTCACTTAAATCCATGCATTATTCACTTAGATTCGATGATTTAAAGTTTGGATGATAAATCTTATTTTGCTCGATCCAATTGATTCATGATGATATATGCTATTTCAATGCTTGATTCTTGATCTAGGATGAAAGATCTTCATGTTCACGTGCTTAATTTTGAAAACTGAGAAAATTATTCTTGGAGTTCATGATGATTCCACTGTTCACGTGCATGCGTTTTGGGGAAGACGATACAGTCCCATAGGCCACGGTTTGATTCCTGGAAATCTGTTGCCTAATGTTTGTATTAGGGCTTACACGCTACTGGTTGCATGGAACGCTCATGCAGCTTTCTGATTGGCCAAGGCAATTTTAAGTGAAACGCAGCGTTTAGCTGCTGGCGCCATGTGCATTTTTGAAAATGGGCCTGGTTCGAGTCCTGCTGAGGACATTCTCACATTTGCCTTGTGTTTTTAAATCCTTCATATTTCATGCTTTGTTCTTCCTCATTTTTTTATTTTTCTTCAAACTTCACAAATTCATAACAAATTAAATAATGATCCAAAAAATACCAGGATTTTTGCATTGTGTCACATTTTGTGTCTAGTTTTTTATGAATATTATTTTGAAAATTGTGCTTGGCTGGATTTTGTTTTGCCCTAGGGTTCTTGTACATGTATCATGTTTTGACCTTGCCTTGCTAAATCATTTGTGAAATGCTCAATTTTAATCCAATGCTCATGAAATTTTACATGTTGAAACTGGACATCTTGCTGGACATTTTGGTGTTGAGTTTGCATTTTTATCAATTGCCATTGCTGATTTATGATTTTTCTAAGTTAGGTGTGACAATGTGTGTCACACCTAGTGATGTCCAATTTGATTGATGAATTTGCCTTGCCAAATGAATTCCAAATGTCCTGATTTTTTGTATGATGCTTCTTGTGGATGTTGTGAATGCTCATGATTTTTTATGGAATTTTTGGATTGATTTCTGATTTGATTGAATTTTTCATTCTGGTTGATCATTTGTGAACTTTTGAAATGCCTTGATCTTTATGTGATTGTGAAATGCTTGTGGTTTATCCTGTGAATGTGAAATTTTGCACACTAATTCTAGACATGTTGCAGGTCGTTTTGGCTTTGGTTTGAGGTTTTTACCAATTACCATTTGTGTTTTAGGCTTGTGCTAAGTTGGTGTACCAAGTTGTGTCACATGTGTGCTTGATTGTGCTTGCCTTGGCTTATGCAATTTGATTACCATGTCTAATGTTGTCCAATTGCCCTAATTTTTTGTGTGTTGATCATATTGTATGTTCTGTTTACTCATGAATTTTCTCAAAATTATTTGAATCATTTTTGAATTAATGTGCATTTGTTCATTCTGTTGTCACAATGTGCTTTCAACTTGCATACCTTGCCATGTTTGGTTCATGAAATGAAATTGGTGAATGATATTGAGATGAGACCTTTTGGATTGTGTTCTTAATTGATTGAAGTTGATTCATGTCAATTTTCATGTTCTGTTTTGAATTTTTTCTCCCTCTTTGACCCTAGGCCTTGACCTAGTGGTTTGTCTCATCTTTGAGCTTTGATTTCAGGTTGAACATCCAGGTTATATGGTTCAGATGCAACCTCACTTGAGCCTGCGGTGTTTACTTGTGACTACTAACATTGTGTGTTTTATAGGGTTGTTAACTCATTTGAGTTTGACTTGTTGGCTTATGCCTTTGTTCATTGGGTTTGACTGTTGATATTAGTGTTGTCTGTTTGTCTGTACAGTTGAACTGATTTGTGTGATGTTTCCACAGGTACATAAGTTGCTTAAGTTCATTTTGAACTTGCTTTTGCTTGGTTGCTTAACCAGTGAGGTATAATATTTCTGACTTCATGTAGTCTGGAAGACCTGTCCTGTTACTTGGGCAGACACCTGTCTGAAGCCCTCCTTAAGAAGCAATGCTTGTGAATGTTTATTTTTGTGCTAAGCAGGAGAAGTCCTCTTATGAGGCAATTGGCAGATAAAAGAGATGTGTAGTCCATCTCCTGCTATTCAGTGTGTCATCCACTTTGCTCACACCATGTGTTGATGCATTGTGGATATTAACCCAAGATCTTTGTTGTGTCAGTCATATGTGGAGAAGAGTTCCAACTTTCTGAACTCCCACTTTCATTTGTCTGAAGCTCTCCCAGGCCAGGGATAAGAGCTGTGAGGTCTTACCCTCACTTCCCATTTCATCTACTTCACCCTAACTCTCAATGTTAGGGTTAAGAGCTAACTACACCCGATTCCAGTTGGCTTGTGTTTCACAGCCTAACCTTGTGTGAGCCCACTTTGTTTGTATATAGTGTGTGCTAATTGTATGTATGTTTGCTTTGCATGTGTTGTTTAGGATAGCTTGCTGCCTGTGCAAGTTAAATAGAAACCTCAACCTAGGACCATTGTGGATTGCATGATAACTATTAGGCTCGAGTCAGTCTCCCTTTTAGTTTGTCATTTTCCAGTCTCTGGTTAGGAGAAAGTTTCTCCCCTGTTAAGGGGAACTACGTTGCCCTGATCCTCATACCAGAGGAGGTACGTAGGCAGGAGATCGTACGAGATCTCTCCGGGCACCTTTTTTCTTTTTGTGTGTGTTTGCTTGGCAGTTATTAGGCTCGAGTTCCAGACTCCCTATTAACTTGTTTGTTTGTTAACCTTCTTGTGGGTGTTAGGATATGGATGTAAGACCAGCGATTGGCAGTCCGTATCCTATTGGTGTTTGTTTGTGTGGAGTCTGACATAAGCCCAGCGATTGGCAGTTGGTTTGTTGTGTTTGTTTGTTGGTTCGGAGTCTGATGTAAGTCCAGCGATTGGCATTCGGTTTCCATGTTTTCCGTTTTGTGCGGAGTCTGACGTAAGTCCAGCGATTGACAGTCGGTTCCCTGTGTGGGTTTTGTTTGGCGTGCGTGAGCCGAACTACGGTAGCTCTGATTCTCATTCCATATGAGATACGTAGGCATAGGATGCGATATCCTAGCGAGCCCTTTCCCCTCTTATTCCACCTGTGTCTTATTCCAGTGTGTGTGTGCATTCTTTGAGCAGTGTTTAGCAACCTTTCTTCTATTCTTTTTGAGCGTGGATCCCGTCGAGTACGACGGATGCGTAGGGGTGCTGATACCTTCCCTTCGCATAACCGACTCCCGATCCCATCTCTCTTTGGTCGCGAGACCATGTCTTTTCCAGGTTTACTTCGAGCGTTTCCTTTCCCTCTTTGGGATAAATAACGCACGGTGGCGGCTCTGTTTGTTTTGTTTTAGCCCGCCGGTTGTTTTTCGCGGATGCGACAAGGAGTTGTACCATCCTCATCACGCAAGTGGCTATCTTCTTTACCATGTCAAACCTGTAAGAAAGGGAAAGTTGAATGAAGTCAGCTTAATCCCCAACAGACCCAATATTGTTGATCTCCCGCATTGATTGAAGACAAGGACCAGCCAATATGGAAGGTGGGAGAAGAGAAGCATTTCCTCCCCTTTTAAGTAGGATCAACTATAGGAGCATATTTCACTTGTCTCAGCCTCTTTACCCGATCTAGGTCGGGGGCATCCCAACCGGTCCTGTCATGTTTCTTCTTCGGAACAAACCGAGGAACCTCAGGCTCTAGTATAATGTCAGTCGCAACAACATGACCTTTCTTGAACCTATCTGAAAAAAGAAAGAAAGATCAACATATGAGAATTAAAAGTCCATGTATCTACGGATAAAAAAGAAATAAAATGAATTGCCAAACACTCCCTTTTGTCCTTCCGTAGAACCTGCTTTCTCTAATTCCATATATGGTATCATCTCATTGAAAAACGAGAGGAAAATAATTTTTATGTCCCTATAAACCTTGTTGAGAGCTTTGTTGGGCACCCAATAACATTTAACACCTTTAGAAAAATGATATGGGGACCATAATCGTCGCTTCCGGACCGGGCATTCAACTTTCCTGACAGAAGTGGGAGAGACAACACGAAATTCCTTGTGAGAAAGAGGATAAATAGGCTTAGCCATGAATTAATCATTCTTGAAATACTTATAGCTTTTGGTGTAGACCTTGAATATTCGGTTCTTGACTCAGAGAAATGAGCTAGTGACCAATGACATCCTTTGGGGCGGTATGTACCTAAAAAAGATGGAAAAAGAGGTCTTGAGAATCTGAACCCATTTTTCACTGGTATTCATTCACATATTGGAACACTCGGATAAAACCCCAAGCACATGGGTGATATTTAAAAGGGGGGTGTAGAGATTATCAGGAACCTCCTTCTCAAAAGAGGTTAGTGGAAGTCAAACACCCAACTTATGGAAAATGTAGGAGTAAATGGGATAAAGCATCCTTTAAACTTATGGCATATCCTTTTTTCGGCCAGAATTGGAAAAATACCCAAATTGTAGGAAACCCATGTTTCTAAAGAATTAAACAGTATTTATTTCCTTAGAACAAAAACAAATTTGTTGACTAAATACTTTGAAGCGACCCAAGAGCAATATTTCGCTGCTATCGCTGCTTTCAAAATGGTTAGATAATCAAAGATCTAAGTTCATAAAAAAGAATGTATTAATACGACGAGAATGGACTGATAGGTATTGACAACAGAAAAGAGGAAAATTGGAGAACAACGTATAGCTTTTGTAAGAAGGGCGAGTACAAGGATTGGCGATTCATATCAAATAGCATGAGAAAATCCAAGGGTAATCAATATGTTGTCCCATCAATCCAAACAAGGGTAAAAGACACTTAAGTACCATAGGTAGGGTCATCTTTCCCTATCGTACCCCAAAATTTGCTCTCCCCTTTTCATCTAACCTATGACTTGTGATTCATCTGCACTCACCCATTAGGCATCTTACATTAAGATCATTCACATTCACATCCATACATTTAAATTATAAAGTTTAATCAATTTGATAGTTTGCGTTCGTAGTGAACAATTAATTGTAAATAAGATCAATTGGTTGTTCGGCATTGGTGATGTAGAGTCACAGAGCCAACATGGTATTTGTAAATAAGATTAATTGGGTTGTTCCTTCTATAATTACTCCATCTATGGCGTCCATCATCATTCACGTGTCATTGGCAAAGTTAAGGAGAGTGAACATAATGCCGTATAGGGCAGTTGCAAGTTTTCCTGATGTTTCTTTCTACTGGATTGGGAATGTAGTTTGGAAAGAATAAAAAAAATATGGAGTTCCGTAAAGTCTTTTGAACCACTGCAACTTAAAGTGGAGCAAGGGCTATGCAAAAGTTTTCGGTTGACCTGTGACATGGTCGCTATATCTAGGCTTCTAATTGCTACCCTCATTATTCCATAAATTCAAGAAAGTATTAAGTTTAATTCATAACATAGCTAAAACATGTTGTATTTATTACAAAGACCCTTCCGGAAAGTTTTCACTACAAGTCCAACTTCTCCAAACTTTTACTAAAGCCAAAGAAACCCAAGCTAATTTCGTCAGACAGAACTACGAGGTTCCTTTTGCCGCTCCATTCCGATTGATTAGGGTCAAAAGCCGCTCCATTCCGATTTTTGCACTAAGCTTCCTTTTGACCCTACACAATTTCATTTAACAACACCATTTCTGCATAAATCCAAATTGAATTTAAAACTAAATTAAAATTAAACTCAGATGTGAATCCACTTCGTTTCATTCCACAATTGATTCTTCACCGTTTTAGATGTTCGGTTTTGTACCTGATAACAAGGCGAGATACCAGCTAATGGCATGCTCAGCAATTCCATAAATAGACCTGATATCGACAATCTTCTACTAACTTTTCTATTAATTCGGGAGATGCCACCAATGAGTGTGCCGAAAACCAAAGCCAAACCAGATTTCCGAAGCACCCTGCGAAATCAACAACAAAACGGACGGTTAATTCACAATGCCAACTCAATAAAGTCTAACATGCTAGTAGCTAAGTGATATCTTTTCATTTGATTACCACATGAATTAACAACAACTAGTTTTAACTTGTTGCGATGATAATAGATTCACAGCAAGATTAGTAATATTTCAGTCCAAAACTAATCTAGTTCAATTTTCAGTACAGTTGATAAAGCAGTTAGCAAAAACATTTGTGAAATAATCCAAGCAGTACAAACAGCTTCCAAATTAATCTAACACTACTAACATTTCGATATCTAACTATTTCCCTAACTTATTTCATTTAGCTAACATGCTGCTTCCATCTCTAACAGAATAAACATGGTTCATGCAGTACGTTTCAGAAAAAAAGAGACTCCACATCAAGTACGGGTAAACAAGAAGTTAAATGGCGGCATGTTAATAACAAGTGTTTCTCAAGTTACCTTTCAATATCAATCCCTAACTAAGCCAAAGAAGAGGTAGCAACAAGCATGTTTTTCCTTATGCTAATATGCTAATAGAGTAGCATACGCCATTGACACATCCCGATTTTGACCCTGAATCCCGATTCAATTTATTCATCATAGTTGTTGCACCTCTACATAACACATCATGCATTCCATACCGCATAGTGCCTAAAATATCAGTCGAAATAATTTTTTCGGATCTACAAGCAAACCGGTTGAATTAATCCACAGATGTGCGTCAAATCAATGGACGAAATTTTTTAAAATCAAGTTTCCAGACATCAGCTTTATTAATCTACGTTTCGCGTAGTTTAATCTAATATGCTCGATTTATTTTTAAGCTAATTTTTCAGCCAATTTTTTATCAGCTCGAGTCTGTTTAACCGATCAAAATTTATTTCAAAATTAAAAGAAACGTTGTATTTTTCCGATAAGTTTATTTCACGTTGATCATTTTAGTGCATTCAATTTTATTTTTCAGGCACTTTTACACTTGATTTTTATTCATTTTGAGTCTGTTTATTTTTGTCTTTTTGTCAACGTGTTCGTAACAATTAAATAGATTTTTTAATGTATTTATTTTGATTTTATTTTGCTCATTTAAAAATATTTGTTTTTAATTGTATTAGACTTATTTTGGACCATAAGCATCTACCAGGACATTTTTTTTGGTAGTTGCTTGAGTTTTGTTACCCTAATATGTAAAATATAAGTGACATTTGACATTGAAAAAGAGACCGGGAGGGACCAATAACACACAAGCGGCGCTCCCATCAAGATCTGATACTTTCTTTTCATTTTCTTAAAATACCACAACTCACATAACATCTCTCAGCACCTTCTTCTCTTTTCATTTTCCTGTCATATTTTTCTTCATATAGAAAACAACATTCATACACTAATTCAAGATTTACCATTACAACCTGCAACTTACCATTTTCCTCCTCCCAAAACCAACAACACTCCAACAACCAATATCATTTTTCATTTTTTCATATGCAAATAATGATCCATCTTCCTCGTACGCGAAGCTAAACACAACATCACTAACCAATCACTACTCACCTTACAACACACAAAACCACCGTGGCAACATGAACTCGCCACTGATAGACCACCAGACACGCTCTACTCCGACAACGTAGCTCTGACGACGTTCCCGTTTCCGTGACACCATAAAATCATGTATTCTTCCACTTTAAACTCCCTTTTCCACGATTTATGACGCAAAACCTTGAACCTCCTTCATCCACCGTGGAAACTGACACCATGTAAACCCAACCATATCTCATTGCCACAAATCCATAAACCACCATCATTCGCGAGCAGCGACTGCAACAGCTTCAAAATAACACCACCCAATGCGGCCACTCAACCAAACTTCTCCACGGTCCACATTCAATTTTCAGTATCCCTTTCCTTTCTTTTTCTATGTTTGTCAAGTTGTTTTTGCATGATTAGAGGAAATGATTGAGAGAAGAAGAGTTTTATTTGTTTGTTTATGAGCAAATAAGAGATGAGAATAGAGATGAGAGTTTTTTTTAAAGAAAAATGTTGTTGTTTCTTTAGTGAGAGAGAAGGAGTAAAGAGCATGTAAAAGCATGTTCCTCATTTTAGTTTTTATTTATTTTTAACACCCCAACCACGTGTCTAGTGGGGATTGGTGGCTTTGATATCTTTGAAAACTCACTTTTTTTCAGAAGAGGCCTCTCATTGTGTTAGTACTAGTATAATCTTTTTTTAAAAAAATATTTATGTTATTTTATTTTGTTCTCTTATTTTTTTGTTTATTTATTTATTATTATTAGTTCATAGTTTTCTTTTTTAGAATGGGCTTAAGGCCCATGTTCACCATATTACTTTTTCATTTGATTTCTAGAAAACTCCATGTGTTAATCCATACACCTCTTCCATAATTTATGTTTTTTTATTATAATTTATTTATTTTAATTAATTTAAATTAGTAATTTATTATTTGATTAGATTTTTAATTGATTAGTTGATTATAGTTTTAATTAATTATTTGTTTTTGCTAAGTGGATTAATTTGATTATTTATTTAGTCTATTAATATCTATCCATGTCCATTTCATACATGGAAATAATCATATTCGATTTCACTAAAAATATCAACTTCAAACTATATTTCAAACCATTTTCTCAATAAAATATGAAGAAAAAGACTTGCAAGCCATAAATGTTCGTCTTCTCTTCAAAACACTTGTAATTATTCAAACTTCTTTTCTCAATAAAATTGGAAGAAAAAGATTACCCTGGGTGGAATATCCAGTCGTAATCCCGAATATTAGGCCCAAGTTGTAAGAGCTTGCAAGCCCTATGTATTCGTCTTCTCTTCAAAATGCTCCAATATTCAAATCATTTTCATAAATGAATCTGAAGAAAAAGATTACCCTGGATGGAATATCCAGTCGTAATCCCGAATATTAGGCCCAAGTTGTAAGAGCTTGTAAGCCATATGTATTCGTCTTCTCTTCAAAATATTTGTAAATATTCAAACGTCTTTTCTCAGTAAAATTGAAAGAAAAAAATTACCTGGGTGAAAGGTCCAGACGTAGTCCCGAGTATGAGACCCAAGTTGTAAGAGTTTGCAAATCATAAATACTCGTCTTTCAAACCCAAAAATACATTCAACCAATCAAACTCTTTTTTCGCCGCCGTGCGATTGATCAGGAAAACATTTTCATAAAAGAAAGATATTTTATCTTAAGATGATGCAAAACAATGCTTCGTCCACAATTGTTGAATTGAGATAAGTGAAGTTTTTCCGAATGTTGATTTGTAAATCCATTCGATGTGTGGTATACGTCCGCTCCTCATCTGTTTTGGGTAAAATAATGTTTTTCATCGATTAATACAATATAACTTTCGCTAAAATCAATCAACAAACAAACATTTTTTTACCCAGAACTACGTAAGCCTTGAGTTCTCTATTGAGATACGTAGGAGCAGGATTGAGAAATCTTGTCAGACCCATTAATAAAAAACTTAGGTTTAGTCCCCTTCTTTGCAAAATCCAAAAACATTCTTCTCTCTTCTGTTCTTTCTTTCCCACCTAATAACTTGAGAAGACAAACATTTCAAGCTAACACTGACGCACACAATTAACCTAATGGTTCCCTTTGAGTACAACGGACGTGAGGGGTGATAATACCTTCCCCTTGCGTAATCGACTCCCGAACCCTGATTTGGTTGCGACGACCATAATCATTGTCGTTCTTTCTTGGGTTTTATCGATATGTCTCCATTCTTTTTTAGGAATAAATAAAGTTCGGTGGCGACTCTGTTCAGTCCATCATTGCGAGCGTGCGTTTGCGCTTCGCTAGGTCGTATTCGCATTTTCCGAGTTTGGACAGCCATGTATCAACAAGCCACAATGTTGTCAAAACCGTAACAGAAGGCTAACTATCCTATAACAGTCAGTAAAATAGTGGATTAGGAAAGAGGCATTTCCACCTGCAAAATCCAATAGTATATCAGCAGGACATTTCATTGGGTTTTTGAACATCTCAACAATATAACCAACAGAAATTAACATCCAAAACCTCCAACTAATGTAACCTATCCAACTAACTGAGTCAATATTAACTAACTGAGTTTTCAGTTAACTCAGTGAGTCATGTCAAACTAACTCCAACCCTTCTCTAACAGACTCCAATCCTAACTCAAAACCTGTCTAATTCCCTAACCTCCTCTCTATTTAGACAACTCCACTATCATCTTTTGGGAGGTTGAACACTTTGCTCAAAAGCTCTCTCATTCTGCAACTCACTCCCTCTCCCTCACTAAAGCTCTACCTCTCACAAAAAAGAAACTGAAGCTTCTCATTGAAGCTTCAACATTGCTTGAGCTTAACCACTACCATTCCATTTCCGTGCTCACAAGTTCATAAGAAAAAGTTAAAGCGAGCGCAAGGAAGAATTTGGTTACCTTATCGGAATCACTCGAGCTTCTCATCATCGCCATAATCCGATCAAGAAGTCCACGACAACAATACTAATACGGAGCTGCACTAACCTCCATCAATCACCACGCCGAAATTCCGATTCCGCATGGACAATCAACTCAATTCAACGATTTCAAACCGGTAAGCATTTTCCTCTTGCTTCATTTGCATCGAACCCAATCCTGTAATGCCATCAAGATTTGGCATTGTGGATTTCGATATTTGCGGTTGTGGATTCGTGATGACGATTGGAAGTGTGAGCCATATGCAATTGATGAACGATGTTGAATACGTGAGGAATCGTGATTGACGAACGCGAAATTGACGTTTGAGGAACGAATAACGAGGAGATTGAAAGACGTCGAGTGAAACGGTACTGCTAGATGTCGCTGAAACTTCTGCGTAAGCGCTCCATCATTTTGCTTTTTTTGCTCCTGGTTTTGCATTTTTGTGGTACTATGGTCATTTGGGCGTAATGCCCAATCGATTCTCTTTGCCTCAACACACTACTTTCTAACTGCACCACCAATCTGGGAAAAACACCCCCCTTCGGTTCACAACTCCCTCTTGGTTTAATGCGTGGGCTCAGAGTCTCAGGCCCAAAGCTTCTTTTAACACCACCAATTCCAGGTTTTTACACTTTATCATGCTTAACTCTTGTTAACTAGTTTAATTAGGTTTAGATTTAGGATTAATCCGCATTAATCAAATTCAATTAGGTTAATATTAGATTAATTAAGTTGATGATTGACAATTAGGAATAAAATCTTGATTTTAGGATTTAGTTAGCATATTAGGATTTAACTAGAATTTTTCTTAGAATTAAGTAGGACTTTGAAATAGAAATTTAATTAGGGTTTTATTAGGAACAATTAGCCTTGATTAAATTTAGAATCATGACTTTTTAACATTAGGTTAGGATTAACATTAGAATTTAATCAACCTTAGACCATAGAATTTGGCAAATTTTTGCAATTGACCATTTTGCCCTTATGGGTTTATTTTTTATATTTTTGTGTTAGAATTGCATGCTCCCCTTAGGATTAGAATTCAATCATTTTAGGACTTAACGTAGAATTTTAATCATGATTTTGACCAATTTACACATGCTCCCTTAGGACTTCTAACTTAGAATATTCAATCAACTTCTAATGCATGACCCCTTAAGATAGTTTCTAAAAATTACTAACTTTGATTAGATCCAAACTTAGTTCCCCACAAAACCAAATAAAAACCCATGATTAAATTGATCAAAATAAATTTTGATTAGTTAAATCCTTTAAACTTGTATAATCTCACAGTCTAAATTGAGTAACCAAAAGACCCTTGGTTACTTAATAAGACTTTTCTTCCAAGTTGTGGAGCTCAAGGCCTCAACACAAGATTTTCAATCAAGGCATCCTAAGTCATACCAAGCAGCGGATTATTCAAGCACATCAAAGGTGACATCTTCAACACTTGTTAAATCAAAGTTATAAGAGTGTGACACGAGCCTTAAGCAGTAGAGAAGGAGTGGCACTGGAGTATTCCTACCCCCATTCTGAGTATTTTTAGGTATGGGACGTATGACCCAACGCTCATCGTATTCACCTCTATTCATAGACTTTAGCACAATTCTAGCCATACGATTAACAAGTCAATATTCACAAAGCAAAATACAACAAAAGCAAGGACTACATCAACAACTTATCAATCATGAATCAAGTTATACGATACGAGCCTTAAGTAATGGAAAAGGAGTGAGACTGGAGTATTCCTACCCCCATTCTGAGTATCTTTGGGTATAGGACGTATGACCCAGCGCTCATCGTATTCATCTCCATTCATAGACTTTAGTGCAACTCAAATCTAACGATTGATAAGGTCTTCATCGTCAATGCAAGAAACAACTACAAAGACTCTTCTCTCTCCACTTGAAAGTTAGTGTGATTCTCATCCAGTAACTATCAAGTCTAGCCATTCTTCATTCTATTCAATTCTCAATCATTCCATTTAAATCATTTCAATCTCAATCATCCATTTCCACTTGCCTCCAATCAATTTCTTTTTAGCCCTAGTAGGCTGAACTACGAAAGCTTTGATTTCCTCATTGCACAATGAGGGTACGTAGGCAGGAGAACCCAGTTTCTTCGTGAACTATCTTATCTATTCCTGTCATATTTATCAATCTATTATATATAACAATCAATCATTCAATCCTCATTCAGTTCATGCAAGGGTCACATACCCATTTCTCAATCAATAGCTTCATGCATTGCCTATCAGTTCAGACTATGGCTTACTTTGTTGCTTGCCCTCAAGGTGGAGATCTTGGCAACTTCTTTTAGCCCACGGAGTTCAGACTTTGGCTTTACTTCCTGCCCTCAAGTTGCATACCTTGGTAAGCTTCTTTTAGCCCATGGAGTTCAGACTCTGGCTTTGCTTCTTACCCTCAAGGTGCAGACCTTGGTAAGCTTCTTTTAGCCCATGGAGTTCAGACTCTGGCTTTATTCTTTGCCCATAAGATACAGATCTTGGCATCCTCGCCCTATTGAGTTCAGACTCTGGCTATCTTGATTTTGTACTTTAACATACTACCTTGCCTTACAGTTCAGACATTGGAATTCATTTATCCAGCCCTTGGAGTTCAGACTCTGGCTACTTTTTGCGTTGCACATACAGTTCATACTTTGGAATGATACTCTTCCTCCAAGATGGAGTTCAGACTCTGGCAATATCTCATTTGTCCTTGTGGTTGATTACCATCATCGGTTAGTACCACGTCCTTGCTTGTTAAGCAATCTACCTCGCCTCTGGGCAATCCTATCGAATCTCTCTTTCTTTTCAGCCCTAGTGGGCTGAACTATGATTGCTCTGATTTTCTCATTGCACGATGATAATACGTAGGCACGAGGGTTCAAATCCTCTGTGAGCATACGTATTCATCACTCCTGCCTAGGGCATTCTTCCATTCATCTCCATGATACATTCATAATCTACCTTCTTTCACTCCATGTGATATACCAGTTATCTTTGAGCCAAACACGCTATACCTTTGTGCTCCATCTTGCATCTCTTTGTGAACCAAGAGCCGATTTGTTTGTCATATAAGTCCTCTCGTTGCTTAGACGAATGTATCCTTACTTACTTTGCACACAGGCAATCCTTCTCTTTCGATTATTCCAATACAGTGTTGTAGGCCCTCACTTGTTGGTTCATACCAATTTTACTCTTTGGCTCACATTTTCACCCCTTGTTGGAGTTCAAATCATATTAATCTTTGGTTCAGACCATATTTCTATCACGACTTCTATTCATCTCCCATCATTAGTTCTTCGAACTACGGAGCTCTGAATTCCTCATTGCACTATGAGGATACGTAGGCATGAGGGCCCTAATCCTCACCGAGCACTTTATCTATTTCCTTTCCTTTCCCCCGTATTCTTTTGTGAGTAATCTTTAGATATCGCACCTATTCGAGCGATAACAATTAAAATGGTTCCCATGGAGTACCATGGATGTTTGGGGTGCTAATACCTTCCCCTTGCATAACCAACTTCCTTACCCAGTATATCTCTTTCCCCCGGGTTTTTTCGATGTTTTCCCTTCCCTTTGAGGATAAATAAAGTTCGATGGCGACTCTGTTGTATGTTCGAGCATACGATACGTTCGGGTATATTTCCGCTAGCTTCAGCTGGCGACTCTGCTGGGGACTTTGCTTCTTTGAGCATTTCCTAGTCGCTACAAGAAGTCGAGCCTAGTTTTGAGTTCTTCTTTGTTAGTTTAGGTGTTTACCTCTATGTTTACTCGCTTTACTTATCGCAATTCTTATTGCTTTATATTATAGATATTATCTGTTATACTCCCTGTTGGGTTGGGATAGATTACATGAGAGGAAAGCTCTATACCCGAGCTTAGTATACACATAGGTTAGACTCGTGGATAGTCGTGTACGCCTGCGTTTCGCGCGTTGGGTTGTCACGAGAACCACACCCAGACTAGATTCACTTTGAAGTACTTTTGTCCTGTGAGTATTCACTACGAAAAGGTATTTCCACTTCGAGTCGATGACTCTGGGAAACCTTCTAGGGACCATCTTGGAGCATAGTCCATACCTGTGAGGGGGATATGGGATTTTTTCTGCAGGAGAACATAACCTCTACATACCTGTATTCTCATGGACGTAGAACCTTTGATCCTGCATCGGGAAGTACGGGCAGATCATCCAGATTGTTTTATGTGTTGACATACTCTTTTGAATATCATTATTGCATTGTTATGCATACGTCGGAGTTTTGACCCTGAATTATTATACCATCAATACTTTGAATCTATGGGTGTTGCATAATTATTTGCATTCCATCCCAACATGTGCATTCATGCATCGACATATCATAACTATCAACCAGAAAAAGCTCACCTTGTCCTTTCTCCAGCCTGAAAGACGACAACTCTTCGACACCAATACTTCACAAGGGCTAACAAGTCGAGAATCATGGCAGATCTGGAACAAGAGAATGCTACCTATAGGGAAACTTTGGCTCAAGTCCAAGGCTGAATGGACACCTTCCAAGGTAACATGAACACCATATTGGAGTACCTTCAAGCTCAGAAGGCTAATACCTCCACTTTTGCTGCCAATCTTGCTTCTGCTGTAGTTACGGATGCTATTGCTGTCACTACTTCTGTTGATGCTGTTGTGGACACTGTGGTTCAACCTATGAGCCAACCTATCTGTTAGTCAGGTCCTAGTAGGCATGCCATTGCCTATCCCTGGGGGTTGCCTATGAATTTCACTCCCCAAGCTGCTAATGGGAATGCATTTGTGCCATACCAACCGTTCGTTGTTCATCCTACCAATGGGAATCCTGTTGCCAATCCTTGGGGAATGACCGCTCTTTCTCCTCAAATGGTTAATGTTAATAACCATGAGACTAACCTAGAACAGGCTCTTCAGACTTCTACACCAGTGATCGTTGAGACTCCTAATAACAACAAAGATGAATACAAAGGTCCTACCCTCCACTTCCGTCTTCCTCCTCGAGCTACTCAACCTACTGTTCAGAATTTGAATCATGGTGTTCAGATACCTCCTCCTCATCCTGGGGCATCTTCTGTTGTAGCACCTCCATTTGTGTATCCTGGGGCACCCTATGCTCCTTATCAGAATCAGTATGGTCAAACTGTTGGTCAGATGGTAAATCAGGGTTTGATGTATCCTCAAGGGTATCCTCAATTCGCTTCTCCTCAAGTTATGGCTCACACAACTTCCCAGGGTGTTCAACCTTCCAATAATCAAGTTAATCCTCATACTGCTAATCAGATTGTTGTTGGTTCAGATCAGAATAGACAAGCAGACTATCAGTTACTAGATGAAAGGATCAGAGCCATTGAAGGTTTCTCTGCTTATGGTTTGGATGCTAAGGACTTATGTGTAGTTCCTAATGTGGTACTTCCTCCTAAGTTCAAAGTATCAGACCTTCCAAAATATAAGGGTTTGAGTTGTCCAAGAAGTCATGTCATCATGTATTGTAGGAAGATGGCATCCTACATTGATAAAGATGAGTTGCTTATCTATTGCTTCCAATACATCTTATCTGGGGCATCCTTAGACTGGTATATGGGCCTGGAGCGCAGTAAAATCAGATCTTGGAAGGACTTGTTTGAAGCCTTTCTCAAGCAATACAAATATAATCTGGACATGGCTCCCACCAGGCTACAACTGCAGAATCAAGCCTGCAAGAGCAATGAAACATTTAAAGAATACGCACAGAGATGGCGTGAAATGGCTTCCAGACTTAAACCTGCACTGACAGATGCCGAATTGGTTGATATTTTCATGGGCACACTCCATAGTTTGTATTATGAGAAGATGGTTGGTAGCTCATAGTCCAACTTTGCCGACATGGTAACCATTGGAGAACACATCGAGAATGGGCTGAAAACAGGAAAGATTGCTAGTATCGACAGTCAGCCAGTGGTCAAGAAGTCTCAGGGTTTTGCTAAGAAGAAAGAAGCCAAGGAAAATGTTGTAACAACAAATTGTTGGAGAATTGCCATCCAAGGCGCAGCGGAATTTAAAAATTTCTCCATTTAGTGATCCTTACGAATGAGCATGATCAGTGATAGAATCGTTACCTCTTGTGGCGATTCAAACCTTTGGTGCAGATCTCTGATAATGATCAAAACCTTTGATACAGATCCACGGGGCGATCACGAACGTTGAACGATGACAACGTCTCTACTCAGTCCACACGAACGGATTCCTTCAATCGTAGTGCTAGCTGTTATGAATGAAGGCTTTGAGTGAGAGAAAGGGGGAAACAAAATTCCAAGTCTCTACTTGAATTTCTGTCTGAGTGGATTGGAGTGACAATGCTTCTACCCAAGGGGTTCTATTTATAGAACCACTTGTGTGGGCTTCAAGCTAAAAAGCCCACTTAAGTGTATTTTGGCCCATATCTTATAATATGCCCAAAATCACTTAAGTATTTGGTACCTTACCATATTCCGTCTCCCACTTAAGTGCACCGTACCTTACGGTGTCCCTTAGTTACTCTATCTCTCATCAATCCGTCCTTTGTGTGTGACCCTATAGGTTTTCGCGACGTTGGCAATCATATTAAATCACGCATTTAACATAATAAACAGTGAGCGGTATCTAGCAACACATCACTGCTACCCAAGTCACGAAAATGTCATGTGATCTGACAAAACCTCCTGTGATAATTATTATGTGTATAATTACCCCTTTGCCCTTATGTCTATATTGAACACAAGGTATAGACCGTGTCACCCTTGTCCAGTTCAATATTGGGCCCATAGACATTTATCCTGTTACGCAGGATTGGCAAATTCCATCTAGGACACTCATGTCCCTTAGCATGCTTCGTGGAGTACCCATCAACTGTCTTTATGGTTATCCAGTTACGGACAACGTTGGATCAGCAATAAAGCACTCGACTCTACATCTAGGATCCATAGTGGTTTCAGGTCGAAGAGTGGTATACACTATTATCACCATGAGAATAACTTATGACAATTTGCATAACTTTCTATATAGTATTCTCATAGCTGGTCAATCCGGTATAAATATTACTCCTAATATTCATCCCTATGTTTAAGACTTGATAACTCTTTATCCATGATCCATGAGATGTGATCGTCAGTCTACAAACATAATAGTCGTAATGCTTTAATGTTATCCCACTTCACATTAAAGCTCGACTAGGGATACTTTAAGAACAGTGCCCTTATGTTTAATGTGTTCTCATGATTAAGTCACACTTAATACATTAAACGGACTATCTATTCTAGGGACTCTATTAATCAACCATAATAAAGAAAATGCCTTTTATTATTAATAAATAATTCGATACAAGTACCAAAAGTATTGGCCTCTAGGGCTTACACCAACAATCTCCCACTAGCACTAGAGTCAATCAGGCATACCCCGTATGCCCATTGATCTAGTATGGCCATCATGCTTCTGCTGCGCAAGAGGCTTTGTTAGTGGGTCAATTATATTGTCAAGTGTAGGTACTTTACATATTTTCGCATAACGCCTAAGTATGTGTTTGGATCGTTGGTGAGATCTAGGCTCCTTAGCTTGTGCGATAACACCATTGTTATCATAATAGAGACCAATGGGATCCACAATGCTAGGGACTATGCCAAGTTTATTGATCCAAACAGCTTCCTTTGCTGCACTTAAGGCAGCAATATGCTCGGCCTCGGTTGTAGAATCAGCAACTGCATCTTGCGTTGAACTTTTCAAGCTCACAGTGCCACCATTTAAGCAAAACACATAACCAGATTGGAATCATTCATATTAAAGCGTCTCAGCATTTTGTCTATGTATGTACTCTGACTTAGGCCAAGCAGTTTTGTGATCTATCTCTATAGATTCTGATTCCTAATATATAGGCTGCTTCACCTAGGTCCTTCATAGAAAAGCATTTCCCCAACCAAGACTTTACTTATTACAGGGTAGGGATATCGATTCCAATGAGTAATATGTCATCTACATATAGTACCAGGAATACGATCATGCTCCCACTAACCTTCTTGTAGACACAAGTCTCATCTTCGCTCTTGATGAATCCATACAGTTTAACTGTTTCATCAAAACGAAGATTCCATGAGTAGGTCACAGGCTCATCTTGATCCATGAGTAATACATCACCTTGATCAGATATCCATATATCTCAGGTAGGTGACATATCCTGCCTGACCTACGTTGGTCTTGTTCTATTTGAGCAGGTTGCTCTTCCACAACCATTTGTGTTTCCTGCTCTAATTCCTCCATAGGTGTATCGATGCTTTGTGATTCTTGAATTTCTTCAAGCTCTACTTTCCTCCCACTGGTTCCTTTGGAAATAAAATCCTTTTCTAGGAAAACTCAAGTTCGAGCGACAAACACTTTGCCCTCAGAAGGATTGTAGAAATAATATCCTGTTATTTCTTTAGGATACCCCACAAATAAGCATTTGTCGGATTTGGGCTCAAGCTTAGTTGAAATTTGTCGTTTCACATAAACTTCGCAACCCCAAATCTTCATGTAAGACATATGTGGTCTCTTACCACTCCATATCTCATATGGTGTCTTTTCAACCTTTTGGATGGAACACGGTTAAGTGTGTAAGCTGATGTCAATGGTGTATGTCCTCAAAAGGAGTTTGGAAGATTGGTGTAACTCATCATGGATCGGACCATGTCCAACAGGGTTCGATTTCTTCTCTCAGATACACCCTTCCATTGGGATGTGCCAGGAGGAGTAAGTTGGGATAGGATCCCACACTCTTTCAGATGGTCATCAAAATATAGGATTAAATACTCATCACTTCGATCTGATCGAAGAGTTTTAATATTCTTACCTAGTTGGTTTTAACTCGTTAGGTTTCACCCTTTTGTATTAATGTTATTAATAGGCATTTCAAGATCAAGGACATATAGTCCATTGTTCATTTGTGCAGTAGCATAGAATATATCATTCAAATAAATTGAGCAACAATTGTTCTTTATTATAAATGAAAAACCAAACTTGTCCAAGCAAGCAATGGAAATAATATTCCTGCTAATTGCAGGTACATAATAACAGTTCTCTAACTGAATTATTAAACCACTAGGTAAAGTCAATACAAAAGTTCCTACGGCTAAAGCAACAACCTTTGCTCCATAGCCAACTCGTAGGTCGACTTCACCTTTTGCCAAATCTCTACTCCTTTTTAGTTCCTGCATATTTGTACAAATGTGAGAAATGCATTCAGTATCTAATACCCATGATGCAGAAGTAGATAAATTAATAACAAAAATACCTGAAGTTGAAGTCTCTACTCCATTCTTCTTATCTTCCAGGTACTTTGGGCAGTTCCTCTTCCAGTGTCCGGTCTTACCGCAATGGAAGCAGGTGCCTTCTTTTGCTATGCATCCACTAGGCTTCAAAGCAGCAGTGGGTCTGGGATTGGCAACTTCCTTGCCCTTCCCCTTATCACTCTGCTTAGTGGGCCTTTTGTTCTGTCTCTTTCCATTTCCGATCATCAGAATGGACTTCCCTTTTGACTTCAGATTCTGCTCGGCAGTTCTTAACATGGCGAGCAGTTCAGGAAGAGATTTGTCCATATCAATCATATTGAAATTTAGGACAAATTGACTGAAACTATCTGGCAACGATTGCAAGATCAAATCAGTTGCAAGTTCCTTTTCGAGGGGAAAACCCAATCTCTCAAGGTTTTCCACATACCCAATCATCTTGAGTACATGGGGACCTACAGGGGCTCCCTCAGCTAACTTGCTTTGAAAAAGGGCTTTTGAAACTTCAAACCTCTCATGCCTTGCTTGCTCTTGATAGAGCAACTTCAGGTGTTCGATCATATCGAACGCTGACATGTTCTCATGTTGCTTTTGCAATTCTGAGTTCATGGTAGCCAGCATGAGACAAGCAGTTTCATTGGCATCATCGACATGCTTCTTATAAGCATCTCTTTCTGCCTTAGGTGCAGAACTAGGAGGTTCCTCTTCAGGAACAGGTGTCTCCAAGACATACAGCTTTTTATCATGTTTGAGGACAATCCTCAGGTTTCGGTGCCAATCCAGAAAATTTGTCCCAGACAATTTTTCCTTATCAAGGATTGATCGCAGGATGTTGTTAGAGGTGTTTGCTGTCATGGTAATCTACATAAGGATTAATGAAAATATAAGTATCAATGACATATTCAATTAGGCCTTTAATTAAATATGCTCCCACTATTTTACTCAAAACAAATGACCCTCATCATTTGATTCGGAAAATCCCGTTGGAAGATTTTCTAGTGGGTCGAGATCCATATTTCACTTCGTTCTAATTCCGCGTAGGCGGATTACACAAAACTAAGTTATTTAGGTAGGAACTCCTTCCAATTGTATCTCATACAACTCTCGAAAATTTCAGTTGGGTGAATAACTCCTTATTCCAATCCATCATATGGATTATTCCCAACTCTTGCTTCTAAACATATATAAGAAAATTATAATCAAGTTTGACTCATCGTTTTAGCAGTTGGATATTACAATTATCCCATCGCACCTTAACTAATACAAAACATGCACCTCGCGTAGGCGAAACCTACATTATTCGATACCAGTCTTGATGAGTGCTAAAACTTGGAAAGCAAACATATATAATATTCTCATAATTTGTTTAGTTAAGTTTGACCCATTGTTTTAACAGTTGGATATTACAATTATCCCATCGCACCTTACTAATATATAGATCATGCACCTCGCGTAGGCGAAACCTACATTATCCATTACTAGTCTTGATGAGTGTTAAAACTTGGAAAGCATAAACTTAATATTTAATTTGAGGGAATTGCAATTTTTCTGATCTCACCGGCTTGTTTATCATATAAACCGTCTCTCACATGCATCAACATACATTCACATGCATCAACATACATACATACAAAATGAAACAGTTATGGCCCCTAGCACAATTGTTCTCCCAAGCCAATGAGAGAACCTAAGCTAACCTACGACGATCTAAGCTTCTCCAAGCAAGATCTTCAAGGTTGTCCTCCTTTGGCACTGACTTCTTTGCTTTCTTCATATCATTACATTACATGAAAGAAACTCGTTTTACATACGAGGGAGTGAGATGAGAAAAGAAGTTACATTTGGGAGATTAAGAGAGAGGCACGACACGCAGGTCGTATTTTAAAACCCAAAACAAAACAAAGGAAAACTAAAGCCATAACCGATCACCACAAGACAATAATAAACACTTTATTATTATTATTATTATTAATTCCTTTAATTAATTAAAATCAAATTAAATTTCGACGACCGATCATCACATTTTAATGAACAATTCATTTAAAATCGATGTCGCTTTTCGTATCAACACTTAACACTTTTAAAGCACTGAGTTAGCCGAACGGGTGAAAATTTCCTTGCGTTAACCGGTTAACCATATGCGTTAACCGGTTAACACTGTTTGAAATCTGAAAAAATGTTTTCTGCCTTGCGTTAACCGGTTAACCAAATGCGTTAACCGGTTAACACTGTTTGAAAATGTCTTGGAAAACTGTTTTCCGCCTTGCGTTAACTGGTTAACCATATGCGTTAACCGGTTAACACTGTTAAAAACTCAAAAAAAATTATTTCGCATTGCGTTAACCGGTTAACCATATGCGTTAACCGGTTAACACTGTTCCAAAAAGTGTTTAGAAAGCACAACTCTTGTGCAGTCAAACCCCAATCGCATAACTCTCTGACAACACAACCCTTGTGCCGTCACTAACCCTGATGCACCAATTTCAGACCGTCAAACATATCTCGATTGTTAATTCAGTATGATTGATCAACACGTCATTGCTTCACCATACTAATGTCGGATCTAGAAGCAAATGACCATTGATCGCTCAAAGGAAAACAATCACTGAGGGTTTGAATGAACGAAACGAGAACACTATATCATATATAATGTATTTTGCATCAGGATGACATATATCACATATATGTAACTTGATCGATCTCAATTTAACCTTTGATTCATTCTGTCTTTAATCATATTATTATAGAACAAAAACAGTTATCAGATTCATGGTTTCGTAAGTGGCTCTGATACCAGTGTTGGAGAACTGCCATCCAAGGCGCAGCGGAATTTAAAAATTTCTCCATTTAGTGATCCTTACGAATGAGCATGATCAGTGATAGAATCGTTACCTCTTGTGGCGATTCAAACCTTTGGTGCAGATCTTTGATAATGATCAAAACCTTTGATACAGATCCACGGGGCGATCACGAACGTTGAACGATGACAACGTCTCTACTCAGTCCACACGAACGGATTCCTTCAATCGCAGTGCTAGCTGTTATGAATGAAGGCTTTGAGTGAGAGAAAGAGGGAAACAAAATTCCAAGTCTCTACTTGAATTTCTGTCTGAGTGGATTGGAGTGACAATGCTTCTACCCAAGGGGTTCTATTTATAGAACCACTTGTGTGGGCTTCAAGCTAAAAAGCCCACTTAAGTGTATTTTGGCCCATATCTTATAATATGCCCAAAATCACTTAAGTATTTAGTACCTTACCATATTTCGTCTCCCACTTAAGTGCACCGTACCTTACGGTGTCCCTTAGTTACTCTATCTCTCATCAATCCGTCCTTTGTGTGTGACCCTATAGGTTTTCGCGACGTTGGCAATTATATTAAATCACGCATTTAACATAATAAACAGTGAGCGGTATCTAGCAACACATCACTGCTACCCAAGTCACGAAAATGTCATATGATCTGACAAAACCTCATGTGATTATAATTATGTGTATAATTACCCCTTTGCCCTTATGTCTATATTGAACACAAGGTATAGACCGTGTCACCCTTGTCCAGTTCAATATTGGGCCCATAGACATTTATCCTGTTACGCAGGATTGGCAAATTCCATCTAGGACACTCATGTCCCTCAGCATGCTTCGTGGAGTACCCATCAACTGTCTTTATGGTTATCCAGTTACGGACAACGTTGGATCAGCAATAAAGCACTCAACTCTACATCTAGGATCCATAGTGGTTTCAGGTCGAAGAGTGGTATACACTATTATCACCATGAGAATAACTTATGACACTTTGCATAACTTTCTATATAGTATTCTCATAGCGGGTCAATCCGGTATAAATATTTCTCCTAATATTCATACCTATGTTTAAGACTTGATAACTCTTTATCCATGATCCATGAGATGTGATCATCAGTCTACAAACATAATAGTCTTAATGCTTTAATGTTATCCCACTTCACATTAAAGCTCGACTACGGATAATTTAAGAACAATGCCCTTATGTTTAATGTGTTCTCATGATTAAGTCACACTTAATACATTAAATGGACTATCTATTCTAGGGACTCTATTAATCAACCATAATAAAGAAAATGCCTTTTATTATTAATAAATAATTCGATACAAGTACCAAAAGTATTGGCCTCTAGGGCTTACACCAACACAAATGTCTATCCTCAAGTTCAGGCACCTATGGCTCATATGCCATACTACCCTTATCCATACATTCTCGCTGCTCAATATCAGCAACCTGCATATCAACCTCAGTATCAGCAACCTCCACAGGCTCCAGCTCCTCAGAATCAGCAAAACAACAGAAATCAGAATCAAGGTCAACGTAGACGGTTTGATAAGAAGCGTCCTCAGCATGACCAGATCCATGTATCATACACTCAGTTGTTGTCGTATCTCGTCCAACAAGGGGCAATTGAGCCAAAAGAGATTCCGCCTGCAATGCCTCCCTACAATAACAAGCATAATCCCAATGTGTCTTGTGCGTTCCATGCCGGATACATAGGGCATTCTACAGAGGATTGTTTGGTCCTCAAGGCCAGAGTACAAGAGCTTATTGATCAGGAGGTTCTGTCATTCTCTGAGACAGGACCCAATGTCATAACCAACCTGTTGCCAGACCATTATGGACATATTGTGAATGTGATTAGTGGTGAGGATTGCTCAGATTCATTGGCTTCTTCAGAGGAGTATCAAGGCTAGGAATATTATATTGATTCAATCATGCCTCATTTGTAATTTTCCCTTTGTTTGTTGATTGTTGTTCGTTTGTAAAACTTGTCTGGTTTTTAGATGATAATAATAATGAAATAAACGTGCATGTTTTGCTTAAATCCATTCGTGTTCACTCATATTTTATTTTATCAGTATCAAACCGTTTGCCAAATAAAATCAAAAGAGAATCATGCAATTAAAAATGCCCAAGATTTTTTCATGTATGCTTTTGAATAAGACCGTGTTGATGATGTAAGGCATTGTTCAATCCCTAAACACCAGAGAAATAAGGAAGTTAATCCCTAGCCAACCCCTTTGGGCCTTGTAGTAGGAGTTTCTTTCTTTATATATGTAAAACCCTCATGTTTAACCAGGGACAGGGTAGTCGTTAGTTAGTTTAGACTTGCATTCAAATTTCAGAAGGAGAATATCTCATAAAGTGATCAATCACATCATATCCCTCTCAAGAGGACGGAATCACAAATCCATTATGGTTATCCCTTACCAACAAAAAGGAGTGAGATAGTCACAAACCGTGTCGAGAAAGCAGTGTCACAGTATTTGCTCAAGAACAAAAAGAAAAGATGAAATAAAATGAAAAATCAAAAGCAAATGAAAATCCCGCTAAGTCAATATTGACTTACGCAAAAAGTAGGGTATCCTGGTGGGCTGCAGACCCAAAGGACCATCCCAGGAAAAATAAGGGTAAACAAAACAAAAGAATCAGAGGATCAATATCAAAATCCTCAACTATAGAGCAAATCTATGCGACTGCAAATCAAAACAGAAGGTGAGTGACTATCGCTCCAAACTCTCATACGGTTCCTTAACCATCATCGCTGATATTCAAAATCCTTTTCTGGAAGATGACTGCTTGTTCTAAGCTAACTGAACATAGGAATGAAGAACATCACGAATAATGGGCGGGTTAGGTTAGGTTTTGAGCCTTATATCCTTTCTTTTTGAAACCGTGAACCAGGCCACGTTACAACCCTCAAAAGACCTAATTGAAGCATGGTATATTTCGAAAGCATACTATGGTAAGATCACGTTAAGCTGACTCCTAAAGATTTGCTTGTCACTCGTATTGATACTGACATGGCAGTCTAAAACAGTGATTCATTCACTATACGTCATAATCTTAGTGAACACACTTGAGTTTCCAAAACTTGCATGAACATGACGTTATAATTATCATTTTCAAAATGGGCATTTGGCATTCGAATAGTCATCAGACATCAAGGAAGCTTACATATGGGAAAGTTGATCAAATTCCTGATATCCCATAGCTCAGATCTCTTCAAGATTCAATCAATCTGGGGCAACCACGTCGAGGTTATGCAAATATCTCAGAATCAGCCGGATATGGGAAAAGTTTACTTCAAAGCTCATACTGGGGCAGGCCGCCTCAAGAGCGTGAGAAGTCAATCACTCCCACGATGGTTGATCAAGGGAATACAGTTGGTAGCTAGGGCAGTTGGTGCAGACATCCAGTACACTGGGGCAGAAGCAGGCTACGCAGGTACAAGCTCTCCATGTTTTAGACCAAGTCCAGAGGTGTAACAACAATTTTTCAGCTTGAAGCATGTGTCGGAGATTCATGTCTGGATGACCTTATCCTAGCCCCAAAATTCCCACCTCCCTTTATATGAGCATCTGGCCCAATCATTGCATAAATCATCATCATGTATAAATCACGTCATCTCACTCATGCATCAACCATAGCATGAGGTCGTGTGTGCAAATCAGAAGAATCAAAGCCCAATACTTTGTTGGCATCTTCCAATTCTAAACTTGCCTGGTACCTTTTAAAACATATTAGTTTGATGATTCTTCCAAAATCCAACTTGCTTGGCATCTTTTAAAGCCCTGTTTGCTTGGTATCTTTTTCCAAACTTTAGGGTTGATGATCCTTTTTCTAACCTTCAGGGTTGAGAAACCTTTTCCAATCTTCAGGATTGATAACCTTTTTCCGATCTTTAGGATTGGTGATTTTTGTTTCCAACTTTCATGGTTGTTGACTCCTTTTTCCAACCTGTAAGGTTGATGACCTTTATTTCCCACTCTCGTGGTTGATGAATATTTTTCTAACCTTCGTGGTTGATGAACCTTTTCAATCTATGTGATTGACGAACCTTTTTCCAACCTGTAAGGTTGATGACCTGTACCTTTTCAAACCTTTAGGTTTGGCTTTGTTTCCAGTTATTGTATTGATAATCCATTTTTAAAACTCCTTGTTTGCAAGGATATTTTGGAACCTTCATGGGCTCTCTGATTAGCATACATGGCCTCATGTTTCAAAAAACGATAAAACATATATATATGTATAGATGTCATGCATATCATGACCCTCATATAAAGTCCAACAGAGGAGCCTGTAAAAGCCTAGTTGACATCCCTACGTCCCGTATAATCATTCTCAACGGGCAAATTTTCGGAAACTGAAGTATTTAATCCGCTCACACCTTGAATATCCGAAAAGCTCTTGCAATTCGACCATTCAGGTTTAAGCTGATTAAATAGGGGCAACTGTCGTACCCCAAAATTTGCCCTCCCCTTTTCATCTAACATATGGCTTGTGACTCATCTGCACTCACCCATTAGGCATCTTACATTAAGATCATTCACATTCACATCCATACATTTAAATTATAAAGTTTAATCAATTTGATAGTTTGCGTTCGTAGTGAACAATTAATTGTTTTAAACATACATGAGTTAATCTACATTAGTATTTGTTAATTAATTTGAATGTACCCTAGATATTTCAACTAAGATCAAAATTGGTTGTTCGACATTGGTGATGTAGAGTCACAGAGCCAACATGGTATTTGTAAATAAGATCAATTGGGTTGTTCCTTCTGTAATTACTCCATCTATGGCATCCATCATCATTCACGTGTCATTGGCAAAGTTAAGGACAGTGAACATAATGCCGTATATGCCAGTTGCAAGTTTTCCCGATGTTTCTTTCTACTGGATTGGGAATGTAGTTTGGAAAGAATAAAAAAAGTATGGAGTTCCGTAAAGTCTTTTGAACCACTGCAACTTAAAGTGGAGCAAGGGGTTTAGCTATGCAAAAGTTTTCGGTTGACTTGTGACCTGGTCGTTATATCTAGGCTTCTAAAGTTTAATTCATAACATAGCTAAAACATGTTGTATTTATTACAAAGACCCTGCCGGAAAGTTTTCACTACAAGTCCAGCTTCTCCAAACTTTTACTAAAGCCAAAGAAACCCAAGCTAATTCCGTCGACATAACTACGAGGTTGTGCCGCTCCATTCCGATTTTTGCACTAAGCTTCCTTTTGACCCTAACTTATTTTATTAAGCTAACATGTTGCTTCCATCTCTAACAGAATAAACATGGTTCATGCAGTAAGTTTCAGAAAAAAGGAGACTCACCACATCAAGTACGGGTAAACAAGAACTTAAATGGCGGCATGTTAATAACAAGTGTTTCTCAAGTTACCTTTCAAAACCAATCCCTAACTAAGCCAAAGAAGAGGTAGCAACAAGCATGTTTTTCCTTGAGGTAGCAACAAGCATGTTTTTCCTTGAGGTAGCAACAAGCATGTTTTTCCTTATGCTAATAGAGTAGCATACGCTATTGTCACACCCCGATTTTGACCCTGAATCTCGATTCAATATATTCATCATAGTTGTTGCATCTTTACATAGCACACCATGCATTCCATACCGTATAGTGCCTAGAATATCTGTCGAAATAGTTTTTTCGGATCTACAAGCAAACCGGTTGAATTAATCCACAGATGTGCGTCAAATCAATGGACGAAAATTTTTAAAATCAAGCTTCCAGACATCAGCTTTATTAATCTACGTTTCGAGTAGTTTAATCTAGTATACTCGATTTATTTTTCAGCTAATTTTTCGGCCACTTTTTGATCAGCTCGAGCCTGTTTAACCGATCAAAATTTATTTCAAAATTAAAAGAAACGTTGTATTTTTCCAATAAAATTATTTCACGTTGATCATTTTAGTGCATTTAATTTTATTTTTCAGGCACTTTTACGCTCGATTTTTATTCTTTTTGAGTCTGTTTATTTTTGTCTTTTTGTCAACGTGTTCATAACAATTAAATAGATTTTTTAATGTATTTATTTTGATTTTATTTTGCTCATTTAAAAATATTTGTTTTTAATTGTATTAGACTTATTTTGGACCATAAGCATCTACCAGGGCATTTTTGGTAGTTGTTTGAGTTTTGTTACCCAGTATATAGTATATAAGTGACATTTAACATTGAAAAAGAGACCGGGAGTGACCAATAACACACACAAGAGGCGCTCCCATCAAGATCTAATTCTGTCTTTTCATTTTTTTTAAAAACCACAACTCAGATAACATCTCTCAGCACCTTCTTCTCTTTTCATTTTCCTATCATATTTTTCTTCATATAAAAAACAACGTTCATACACTAATCCAAGATTTACCATTACAACCTCCAACTTACCATTTTCCTCCTCCCAAAACCAACACCACTCCAACAACTAATATCATTTTTCATTTTTTCATATGCAAATAATGATCCATCTTCCTCGTACGCGAAGCTAAACACAACATCACTAACCAATCACTACTCACCTTACAACACACAAAACCACCGTGGCAACATGAACTCGCCACTGACAGACCACCAGACACGCTCTGCTCCGACAACGTAGCTCTGACGACGTTCCCGTTTCCGTGACACCATAAAATTATGTATTCTTCCACTTTAAACTCCCTTTTCCGCGATTTATGACGCAAAACCTTGAACCTCCTTCATCCACCGTGGAAACTGACACCATGTAAACCCAACCATATCTCATTGCCACAAATCCATAAACCACCATCATTCGCGAGCAGCGACCGCAACAGCTTCAAAATAACACCACCCAATGCGGCCACTCAACCAAACTTCTCCACGGTCCGCATTCGATTTTCAGTATCCCTTTCCTTTCTTTTTCTATGTTTGTCAAGTTGTTTTTACATGATTAGAGGAAATGATTGAGAGAAAAAGAGTTTTATTTGTTTGTTTATGAGCAAATAAGAGATGAGAATAGAGATGAGAGTTTTTTTAAAGAAAAATGTTGTTGTTTCTTTAGTGAGAGAGAAGGAGTAACGATGGAGGTTGATAACCTTTTTGAGAATTTCATATTGGTTTCAGTAAAGAGCATGTAAAAGCATGTTCCTCATTTTAGTTTTTATTTATTTTTAACACCCCAACCACATGTCTAGTGGGGATTGGTGGCCTTGATATCTTTGAAAACTCACCTTTTTTTTTCAGAAGAGGCGCGGCCTCTCATTATGTTAGTACTAGTATAATCTTTTTTAAAAAAAATATTTATGTTATTTTATTTTGTTCTCTTATTTTTTTGTTTATTTATTTATTATTATTAGTTCATAGTTTTCTTTCTTAGAATGGGCTTAAGGCCCATGTTCACCATATTACTTTTTCATTTGATTTCTAAAAAACTCCATGTGTTAATCCATACACCTCTTCCATAATTTATGTTTTTTTATTATAATTTATTCATTTTAATTAATTTAAGTTAGTAATTTATTATTTGATTAGATTTTTAATTGATTAGTTGATTATAGTTTTGATTAATTATTTGTTTTTGCTAAGTGGATTAATTTGATTATTTATTTAGTCTATTAATATCTATCCATGTCCATTTCATACATGGAAATAATCATATTCGATTTCACTAACAATTTCAACTTCAAACTATATTTCAAACCATTTTCTCAATAAAATATGAAGAAAAAGATTACCCTGGATGGAATATCCAGTCGTAATCCTGAATGCTAGGCCCAAGTTATAAGAGCTTGCAAGCCATAAGTGTTCGTCTTCTCTTCAAAACACTTGTAATTATTCAAACTTCTTTTCTCAATAAAATTGGAAGAAAAAGATTACCCTGGGTGGAATATCCAGTCGTAATCCCGAATATTAGGCTCAAGTTGTAAGAGCTTGCAAGCCCTATGTATTCGTCTTCTCCTCAAAATGCTCCAAAAAAAGATTACTCTGGATGGAATACCCAGTCGTAATCCCGAATATTAGGCCCAAGTCGTAAGAGCTTGTAAGCCATATGTATTCGTTTTCTCTTCAAAATATTTGTAAATATTCAAACGTCTTTTCTCAGTAAAATTGAAAGAAAAAGATTACCTGGGTGAAAGGTCCAGACGTAGTCCCGAGTATGAGACCCAAGTTGTAAGAGTTTGCAAGTCATAAATACTCGTCTTTCAAACCCAAAAATACATTCAACCAATCAAACTCTTTTTTCGCCGCCGTGCGATTGATCAGGAAAACATTTTCATAAAAGAAAGATGTTTTGTATTAAGATGATGCAAAATAATGCTTCGTCCGCAATTGTTGAGTTGAGATAAGTGATATTTTTCCGAATGTTGATTTGTAAGTCCATTCGATGTGTGGTATACGTCCGCTCCTTATCTGTTTTGGGTAAAACAATGTTTTTCATCGATTAATACAATATAGCTTTCGCTAAAATTAATCAACAAACAAACATTTTTCTACCCAGAACTACGTAAGCCTTGAGTTCTCTATTGAGATACGTAGGAGCAGGATTGGGAAATCATGTCAGGCCCATTAATAAAAAAACATAGGTTTAGTCCCCTTCGTTGCAAAATCCAAAAACATTCTTCTCTCTTCTGTTCTTTCTTTTCCACCTAATAACTTGAGAAGACAAACATTCCAAGCTAACACTGACGCACATAATTAACCTAATGGTTCCCGTTGAGTACAACGGACGTGAGGGGTGATAATACCTTCCCCTTGCGTAATCGACTCCCGAACCCTGATTTGGTTGCGACGACCATAATCATTGTCGTTCTTTCTTGGGTTTTATCGATATGTCCCCATTCTCTTTTAGGAATAAATAAAGTTCGGTGGCGACTCTATTCAGTCCATCATTACGAGCGTGCGTTTGCGCTTCGCTAGGTCGTATTCGCATTTTCCGAGTTCGGAAATTCATGTATCAACAAGCCACGACGTTGTTAAAACCGTAACAGAAGGCTAACTATCCTATAACAGTCAATAAAAAAGTGGATTAGGAAAGAGGCATTTCCACCTGCAAAATCCAATAGTATATTAGCAGGACATTTCATTGGGTTTTTGAACATCTCAATAATATAACCAACAGAAATTAACTTCCAAAACCTTCAACTAATGTAATCTATCTAACTAACTTAGTCAATATTAACTAACTGAGTTTTCAGTTAACTCAGTGAGTCATGTCCAACTAACTCCGACCCTTCTCTAACAGACTCCAATCCTAACTTCAAACCTGTCTAATTCCCTAACCTCCTTTCTATTTAAACAACTCCACTATCATATTTTGGGAGGTTGAACATTTTGTGCAGAAGCTCTCTCATTCTGGAACTCACTCCCTCTCCCTCACTAAAGCTCTACCTCTCACAAAAAAGCAACTGAAGTTTCACATTGAATCTTCAACAGTTCTTGAGCTTAACCACTATCATTCCATTTTCGTGCTCACAAGTTCAGAAGAAGAAGTTAAAGTGAGCGCAAGGAAGAATTTGGTTACCTTACCGGAATCACTCAAGCTTCTCATCATCGCCACAATCCGATCAAGAAGTCCACGACGACAACACGAATACGGAGCTGCACTCACCTCCATCAATCACCACGCCGAAATTTCGATTCCGCATGGACAATCAACTCAATTCAACGATTTCAAACCGGTAAGCATCTTCCTCTTGCTTCATTTTCATCGAACCCAATCCTGTAATGCCATCACGATTTGGCATTGTGGATTTTGATATTTGCGGTTGTGGGTTCGTGACCCATATGCAATTGATGAACGATGTTGAATCCGTGAGGAATCGCGATTGACGAACGCAAAATTGACGTTTGAGGAACGAGTGGCGAGGAGATGGAAAGACGTCGAGCGAAATGGTACTGCTAGATGTCGTTGAAACTTATGCGTAAGCGCTCCATCATTTTGCTTTTTTTGCTCATGGTTTTGCATTTTTGTGGTACTATGGTCATTTGGGCCTAATGCCCAATCGATTCTCTTTGCCTCCACACACTACTTTCTAACTGCACCACCAGTCTGGGCAAAACATGTTGGTGTAAGCCCTAGAGGCCAATACTTTTGGTACTTGTATCGAATTGTTTAAAAGGCATTTTCTTTATTATGGTTGATTAATAAAGTCCCTAGAATAGATAGTCCGTTTAATGTATTAAGTGTGACTTAATCATGAGAACACATTAAACATAAGGGCACTATTCTTAAAGTATCCGTAGTCGAGCTTTAATGTGAAGTGGGATAACATTAAAGCATTAAGACTATTATGTTTGTAGACTGATGATCACATCTCATGGATCATGGATAAAGAGTTATCAAGTCTTAAACATAGATATGAATATTAGGAGTAATATTTATACCGGATTGACCCGCTATGAGAATACTATATAGAAAGTTATGCAAAGTGTCATAAGTTATTCTCATGGTGATAATAGTGTATATCACTCTTCGACCTGAAACCACTATGGATCCTAGATGTAGAGTTGAGTGCTTTATTACTGATCCAACGTTATCCGTAACTGGATGACCATAAAGACAGTTGATGAGTACTCCACGAAGCATGCTGAGGGACATGAGTGTCCTAGATGGAATTTGCCAATCCTGCGTAACAGGATAAATGTCTATGGGCTCAATATTGAACTGGACAAGGGTGACACGGTCTATACCTTGTGTTCAATATAGACATAAGGGCAAAGGGGTAATTATACACATAATTATTATCACAGGAGGTTTTGTCAGATCACATGACATTTTCGTGACTTGGGTAGCAGTGATGTGTTGCTAGATACCGCTCACTGTTTATTATGTTAAATGCGTGATTTAATATAATTGCCAACGTCGCGAAAACCTATAGGGTCACACACAAAGGACGGATTGATGAGAGATAGAATAATTAAGGAACATCGTAAGGTACGGTGTACTTAAGAAGAATACGAAATATGGTAAAGTACCAAATACTTAAGTGATTTTGGCATATTATGAGATATGAGCCAAAATGCACTTAAGTGGGCTTTTTGGCTTGAAGCCCACACAAATGGTTCTATAAATAGAGCTCTTGTGCAGAAGCTTTGTATGGGAATACAACACAACTGAAGAGTTGGAATTTCGTATCTCTCTTTCTCTCACTCAAAGCCTTCATTCACAAACAGCTAGCACTGCGATTGAAGGAATCCGTTCGTGTGGACTGAGTAGAGACGTTGTCATCGTTCAACGTTCGTGATCGCCCCGTGGATCTGTATCAAAGGTTTTGATCATTATCAGAGATCTGCACCAAAAGTTTGAATCGCCACAAGAGGTAACGATTCTATCACTGATCATGCCCATTCGTAAGGATCACTAAATGAAGAAATTTTTAAATTCCGCTGCGCCTTGGATGGCAATTCTCCAACAAAACACCCCCCTTCGGTTCACAACTCCCTCTTGGTTCAATGTGTGGGCTCAGAGTCTCGGGCCCAGAGATTCTTTTGACACCACCAATTCCAGGTTTTTACACTTTATCTTGCTTAACTCTTGTTAACTAGTTTATTAGGTTTAGATTTAGGATTAATCCGCATTAATCAAATTCAATTAGGTTAATATTAGATTAATTAAGTTGATGATTGACAATTAGGAATAAAATCTTGATTTTAGGATTTAGTTAGCATATTAGGATTTAACTAGAATTTTTCTTAGAATTAAGTAGGACTTTGAAATAGAAATTTAATTAGGGTTTTATTAGGAACAATTAGCCTTGATTAAATTTAGAATCATGACTTTTTAACATTAGGTTAGGATTAACATTAGAATTTAATCAACCTTAGACCATAGAATTTGGCATATTTTTGCAATTGACCATTTTGCCCTTATGGGTTTATTTTTTGTATTTTTGTGTTAGAATTGCATGCTCCCCTTAGGATTAGAATTCAATCATTTTAGGACTTAACATAGAATTTTAATCATGATTTCGACCAATTTACACATGCTCCCTTAGGACTTCTAACTTAGAATATTCAATCAACTTCTAATGCATGATCCCTTAAGATAGTTTCTAACAATTACTAACTTTGATTAGATCCGAACTTAGTTCCCCACAAAACCAAATAAAAACCCATGATTAAATTGATCAAAAGCAATTTTGATTAGTTAAATCCTTTGAACTTGTATAATCTCACAGTCTAAATTGAGTGACCAAAAGACCCTTGGTTACTTAATAAGACTTTTCTTCCAAGTTATAAGAGTGTGACACGAGCCTTAAGCAATAGAGAAGGAGTGGTACTAGAGTATTCCTACCCCCATTCTGAGTATCTTTGGGTATGGGACGTATGACCCAGCGCTCATCGTATTCACCTCTATTCATAGACTTTAGCACAATTCTAGCCATACGATTAACAAGTCAATATTCACAAAGCAAAATACAACAAAAGCAAGGACTACATCAACAACTTATCAATCATGAATCAAGTTGTACGATACGAGTCTTAAGTAATGGAAAAGGAGTGGGACTGAAGTATTCCTACCCCCATTCTGAGTATCTTTGGGTATGGGACGTATGACCCAGCGCTCATCGTATTCACCTCCATTCATAGACTTTAGTGCAACTCGAATTTAACGATTGATAAGGTCTTCATCGTCAATGCAAGAAACAACTACAAAGACTCTTCTCTGTCCACTTGAAAGTTAGTGTGATTCTCATCCAGTAACTATCAAGTCTACCCATTCTTCATTCTATTCAATTCTCAATCATTCCATTCAAATCATTTCAATCTTAATCATCCATTTCCACTTGCCTCCAATCAATTTCTTTTTAGCCCTAGTAGGCTGAACTACAAAAGCTTTGATTTCCTCATTGCACAATGAGGGTACGTAGGCAGGAGAACCCAGTTTCTTCGTGAACTATCTTATATATTCCTATCTTATTTATCAATCTATTCTATATAACAATCAATCATTCAATCCTCATTCAGTTCATGCAAGGGTCACATACCCATTTCTCAATCAATAGCTTCATGCATTGCCTATCAGTTCAGACTATGGATCACTTTGTTGCTTGCCCTCAAGGTGGAGATCTTGGCAACTTCTTTTACCCCATAGAGTTCAGACTCTGGATTTTCTTCTTGCCCTCAAGGTGCATACCTTGGTAAGCTTCTTTTAGCCCATGGAGTTCAGACTCTGGCTTTGCTTCTTGCCCTCAAGGTGCAGACCTTGGTAAGCTTCTTTTAGCCCATGGAGTTTAGACTCTAGCTTTATTCTTTGCCCATAAGATACAGATCTTGGCATCCTCGCCCTATTGATTTCAGACTCTGGCTATCTTAATTTTGTACTTTAACATACTACCTTGCCTTACAGTTTAGACATTGGAATTCATTTATCCAGCCCTTGGAGTTCAGACTCTGGCTACCTTTTGCGTTGCACATACAGTTCGTACTTTGGAATGATACTCTTCCTCCCAGATGGAGTTCAGACTCTGGCAATATCTCATTTGTCCTTGTGGTTGATTACCATCATCGGTTAGTACCACGTCCTTGCTTGTTAAGTAATCTACCTCGCCTTTGGGCAATCCTATCGAATCTCTCTTTCTTTTCAGTCCTAGTGGGCTGAACTATGATTCCTCTGATTTTCTCATTGCACGATGATAATATGTAGGCACGAGGGTTCGAATCCTCTGTGAGCATACTTATTCATCACTCCTACCTAGGGCATTCTTCCATTCATCTCCATGATACATTCATAATCTACCTTTTTTCACTCCATGTGATATACCAGTTATCTTTGAGCCAAACACACTATACCTTTGTGCTCCATTTTGCATCTCTTTGTGAACCAAGAGCCTATTTGTTTGTCATATAAGTCCTCTCATTGAGTAGACGAATGTATCCTTACTTACTTTGCACACAGGAAATCCTTCTCTTTCGGTTATTCCAATACAGTGTTGTAGGCCCTCACTTGTTGGTTCATACCAGTTTTACTCTTGGACTCACATTTTCACCCCTTGTTGGAGTTCAAATAATATTAGTCTTTGGTTCAAACCATATTCCTATCACGACTTCTATTCATCTCCCATCATTAGTTCTTCGAACTATGGAGCTCTGAATTCCTCATTGCACTATGAGGATACGTAGGCACGAAGGCACTTTATCTATTTCCTTTCCTTTCCCCCGTATTCTTTTGTGAGTAATCTTTAGATATCACACCTATTCGAGCGAGAACAATCAAAACGGTTCCCATGGAGTACCATGGATGTTTGGGGTGCTAATACTTTCCCCTTGCATAACCGACTTCCTTACCCAGTATATCGCTTTCCCCTGGGTTTTATCGATGTTTTCCCTTCCCTTTGGGGATAAATAAAGTTCGATGGCGACTCTGTTGTATGTTCGAGCGTGCGATACGTTCGGCTATATTTCCGCTAGCCTCATTCCCTAACCTGAATGCCTAGAGTGACGTGTTGGCAAGGAGAAGTAAAAATGAATCAGTGATAGGAAAGCATTAAATGTGCTTACCCCCCATTACTTTTGCGACAAACTCTAAACGCTTCAATTTTGGAACAATAAATATTAATCATCAGAAAGCTTACCGAAATCACTGAAGACTCCATGATATATCTTGGGGGCAACTATTATGGGCCGACCATATTCGTCTTAGACCAACCACTTTGAGATAGCCCATTCCGGGCCAAAGCCTCTAGACTGGCTAAACAGTTACGTTTCTAGAATCTTCTCCTTACTATGGAAGTATCCTATACCTTGCTAAAGGAAAATTAAACCTCATGCACATCTAATGATCCTCCGCATTTCACTTATGAAAGACAGCGAGGCCGTTATTTCTCTCCCTTATATATATGGAACAACGCCAAATCAAGTAATAAGTTTCAAATACAAATTGAATATTGTCTTCTCTTTCATATATTGACTTGAGAAACAGAGTACTAACCTTATAAGTACACCCCTCTACGTCACATCTGAAGGTCTACTATGTCGCAGCTTCCGTATCTCTCTCTATTTCTGGTTCCATAACAAAACAAATTCAAACAATTTTTTTACCAACTCGTAAATTTTAGGATAAAAATATTTGAGCTCAATTTTTTATTTGAGAGAGAATTTTTTTTTAGTACTTAAACGCATGGTAACAACTTTATAGGTCGCAAGTATACGATTATATCAATTATAATATAAAATATTGTCAAATCCACAAATACTAATTACCATTACCGCTATATATTATTCCTTTGTTTAGCTAAGGCTACTCGAATAATTTGTTTTACGCGAAAAGTGAAAACAATTGATTTAAATCGATATTAAGAACGAGAGACCGAAACAAGACTCATATATACCAGTTTGATTCATATAAATTGCAGCATTTAATTATAACGAGAATTTTATTATCGATAGAAATATTAAATTAAATGACTAAATAAGATCCATTATACTTTTTGTATTTTTTAGTATTTTTAGTAAAAATTAAATTAAATGACTAAATAAAATCCATTATTGTGTTTTTTTGTTTATTTTTTAATATTAATATTAGATAAATTAATCTAAGCTTAAAAACTAAATGAATTAGAACTTAATAAAAAATATATATATAAAGGACCATGTTTTTTCCTTTTAAATATTATTTAAAAAAATACTAACTTTATTATAATATTTTTATTCTAACATTTACACATGAGACTAAAACACCAACATGACACTTGAATTTTTTTTTGATGTTTATTTCTCTTTTTTGTTAGCTTTATTTTTTTAAATGTTTTTTATTATATTTTGTTATAGGTTAAAAAATAATTTATGTTGTAGGTTTGGAAAAATAGTTTTTATGATGTTTATTTAAAGGTTGATTTATTATTAGTAAAAAAAATTGATTTATATTTGACTTCAGAAATTCTACTCCATGTAATTTTGTTCATAATTTTGAATAAAATTTTGATAAAAAACATTTTACTTTATAACATTTTTTAGTAAAAAGTTGCAATATTTTTAATTTGACTTTATTAGAAAATAAACCCAAGCACCAAAAAATTCAAACATCAATAAATCCACCAATAAACCAGAACACACAATAAACCCGAACATCAACAATAGAATCAGATTCAATAATAACAGGAATGAGATAAATATAACTGGAAGACCAACATATAGAGAGGAGGATTTCTCTGGTTTAAGCACGGCTAGAGTTTCTCTTTGTTCGTTTCTCCTTGTTTCCACTTTCTACCGCATTTTGCCTTGATAATTGTTGGAATTTGAACTGTCGAGATGTTTGAAGCTTAGGATTTTAGTGTTGTTGTTCTTCGATGTGAAGAACAACAACTTTAGGAATAGTAAATTTGTAAATTATGGATGAGAAAAATATGAGAAAGGGGTTCTATTTATAGGGAAAATTAGGTTTAAAAAATTAAATGATATTGTTTATTTTTAGAATGATTTAATTTAATCTGATTTTCCCTATTTCTTAAACCTCAAGCCAATGAATCTGGATGGATTCATGGCTTGGTGAATTTAGATAAAAAAAATCATTTTAAATAAATAAAAATAAGCTAATTACCAAATAATAATAAAAGATTTTTATTTTTGAATTTTATTTTTGAGATTTTATTCATAAAATCATGATTTTAATGAAAAAATAATATTTTAAAATATGCTTTAAATAAAAATACGAGAATTAATAATTAAATGGTAAAAAATGATATTTTTGTAATTTTTTATGATTTAAAAATAAAATAGAAAAGTTAGAAGTAAAATAAAATAAAATAAAAGCGAAAAGGGACTAAAAGTGAAAAGGTGGGATTTAAACTCATGACATTCTCCTTTGTTAACTCGTTGTACTCCTTTTGGAACCAACTTGGTCATTCCATTTATTCGAAATAAACATCATTAGTAAGTACTCCCTCATGCCTTATTTATACACAAAAGTCTTCTAATTTTTATGGTCTTAAATATAAGCAAATGTGAACAAGTATAGTTGTATTTAATGCATTTATTCCAAAAGTATCCCTGCATTAGTTACTTAATATTGTTAGTGGAAAATAATTTAATTGAGGGTATACTAGTAATTGTGTTATCTCTCTCACATGAAATCAAGAAAATAAAATGCACTTAAGTATATTTCTTAATAAGCTTAAAATTTGTCTTTTTTGCTTATAAATCAGGTCGGAGTAGTATATAATAATAATCTTAATAATAATGTTAATAATAATATTAATAATCTAATTATGCCCCTAATTAAATAATATATCAATTAATGATAATTTCATTAATAAAAAAATTTAATTTAATCCTAATTAATTCCAATATTAATCTATTCATAAATAACAATTATATAATTTAATATTAATATGTAAAACAAATAATAATACTAATATTAATTTATCCTCATTTAACTAATAATGCTATTATAATATATTCTACCACAGATATTAAAATAAATAATCCCCCTATTTTTTTTACTAATGTATTTTAATAATACAAAATATTCTAGTTACTAATGGTAATATCCATCTAGCATAACTTCCTAAATTATTACGTTTCAAGCAACATCCCTGAATTAAAATAAATCCCTAAGAGGGACTAAAAAGTCAAAATGCCCCCTTTGACTTTTTAGGTCATTGGGGTTGACCCCTGAGCATGTCAATGACCTAGATTCTAAGTCAACAACAAGAAAGAAATAATGATAAAAATTTTGGGTACGACAGCTGCCCTATTTAATCAGCTTCAAACTGATATAATGATGATGATGACAAGTCTTCATCTTCTCAAGGAGGAGATGGTTAAATATAAACAGAAACCCTAATTTTAACCGCGAGGTTAATAGACTCCGAAGCCGAGTAATGATTGACCAATCCTTGGTGCTCTGTTTGCATCCCACTCTGATGTATCCCTGATAATATCTCGTTGCATACGATTCCCATAATCACCGAAACCGGGAAGGACTCAGACGATCCTTTGGTTGCTGTTTGATAACCCTGGTAGAACCCTTAATGAAACTCTTAATAAAATCCATGGAAAAACTCTTGATGAAACCCCTAATATAACTTCTGATTGAACCCCTGATGATAAGACCTTGATGAAACCCTTTTGACAAATCCCTGATGGAACCCCTCGACTGAATCCCTGATGATCAGTTTCAACCTCTTTGGGTGACACTTGCCTATGATTCCTATGATCATCTGATCATGTCACTAGAGTCGGGTAGACTTTAGTGATATCACAATCACTCTAGTTAAGACCCCTCTGGTGATACTCTGGTGAAACCCCTTCATAAAGTTCTGGTAGACCCTCTTGATAGAACCCTTTGATGAAACTTCAGATAGAATCCCTAGATGAAACCCTTGATAAAACCCTTTTGATGAAATCCCTTGATGAAACCCCTTGATAGAAATCTGGTGAAACCCCTTGATGGAACTCTTTGATAAAACCCTGATGAAACCCCTCTGATGAAAATTTGATGAAATCCCTAATGGAATCCTTAATCGAACATTTGATGAAACATATTGATGAAACCCTTTTTGATCAATTTTAACCCTTCTGGGTGAAACTTACATACGATTCCCATGATCATCTGATCATTTTCCGGGAATCGGGTAATACTATACTGATACCCCGATCACTCTAGATGAAACCCCTTGGTAAAATTCTGGCAACCCCTTGATGGAATCTTTCGATGACATTCCTGATAAACCCCTTTAATAAAATCCATTGACAAAACCCTTTTGATAAAATCCCTTGATAAAATTCTAGTGGAACCCTTTGATAGAAAATTTTGGTGAAACCCTTTGATAAATCCATGATGAAACCCCTTGATAATAATACTTTGTTGAAACTTCTTGGTAAAACCCTGGTGAATCCTTAGTGGATAATGCTCTGATGAAAACCCTTTGATTAAACCCCTTTGATAAAACCCCTTGGTAACATCCCTTGACAAACCTGGTATATGGAATGTGTCCCATGTGTGGGATAGATTAATAAGCTGGAGATGTGAGAGATGAAGATCCGCTCAATAGTTGATAACGATCATTCAGGATAATCGACTACTGGATAGATTCCTTTAATGACTCACAATGAGTGAGTTTGCTGGGGAAATCCTTAATTGAAAAGGCTCTATGGAGATGTTACTTACTGGGGAAGACTAATAAGCATTCCTACTTGAGGAATTGTACTGGTATAGTTGAGGATTGGACTTCGATCGTCATCGGTATAAGAACCGATAACTCATTAATGGCAAGAAAGTTGATGTAAGACCTGAAATATCTGAAGGAAATAACAACAGTATAAGAACCGTAAAACAAGATGACAAATGGTGTAAGAACCAAAGTGAAAAAAAATAGTGTAAGAACGAAAGTGAAGGAATGACGATAGTGTAAGAATCAAAGTGACTGGATGACAACAGTGTAATAACCAAAGTGACTGAATGACAACGGTGTAAGAACCAAAGTGACTGAATGACAACAGTGTAACAACCGAAGTGAACAGTGGTGTAAGAACCATAAATATGATATTATCATGGATAATACTAGAGCAAGAACTTATGGTAGGGAGTTCTTTGAGAACAATGGAGTAAAAAGGAGATTGATAAAATAACTTGATGTCTCTATTAGGGAGGACTGATGTCACGTGAGATGACTGTCTACTAGGGAATAGGCTTCCAGGCGAGGTTCCCTAAGGAGCATGAGTGTCGAGGAAAGTCCTAAGAAATCCTTGCCAGGATCTGGTGAAGGAATTGTATACCATTAATGCATAACGTGGACAATGTTGCTAAGTATTTCCTGCTTGGAGAATGAGTTTCGAGGATACTTGCTGGGGAGTTACCCTTAAGACATACTCACTGGGGTGTACAACGAGAAAAGATATGGGACGAAGCTTGGACTGAGATTTATTACAGACTTAGCTGGGGATGGATCCAGGCTCTCATGATGATTCCTGAGTCTTATATTTTGTTATGTACCTATGTTATGTATGCATGTTATGATATGTCATGTATGCATGTTTAGAGTTTGTATTACGTAATACTTTGCATTCATGGATATGTTACGCATGATGTGATGCATGAATGCAATGTTGTGGATGATTTGTTCATGGATGATAAAATCATTTGGATAATAAGGCTTATTTTCTTTCAGTGAAGAGTTAAGCAGGACCTTCAGAAAGTGGGTTTTGAAGGATGGGTTCTGGAATTGTTAATGAGGATAGGCTTGTTTGTAGCGTGCCAAGTACAATTGGGATTTTGTGAGGTGTTAAGTAAGGTTGGGCTTTTTGTGAGATGCCAAGTAGTATTGGGAATATGCAAGGTGAATGAGTTGATATGCATGATTAAATGCTAGAGCATAGCGACATGATTAATGCATGTCGATGATTTATGTGTTGACTTGAATGCTTTTGACTGGTGCCCCTATAATGGGGCGTGGACGGTTAAGGTTTAGAGAGGTTGCTTATGTAATAAGGTTGTTTGTCATGCAATGGTAGGGTATTACGTCAACATGACTTCCTGATACTCGTTTCGAACTTGACGATTGCTAATGTACGATAGAGCTTGTATGCTTCTTGAAAGTATTAAGAGGGCATGTCCATGTAGTATCCTATAGTTTCCCTAGTATGTTGGGGGTATTTGAAGAGATTATCCTCAATATGGGTTTTGAAGAAGCTTGTCTTTAATATGTGCTTGAAATGGCCTACCCTTGTATCAGCGTTGGAGAGATTTTTCCTTGACTAATCGACTCTTGGAATGAACTGCCCCAAATGAACTATGTTTTTGGAAGCAAATTCTTCTGATCAAGCCTTGCAGTGGCCTGCGCCAGATTGATGGAGGCTTTGAGGGTATTGCCATTGTTTGTAGGGTTTCTGAAGGATTTTCCTGAAAAGGAACTTGGATCCAACCATGATCTGATACGACCTTGATATGAATTGCCCTAGTATTTAAATCTTGAAAAGTCTTCCCTTGATTATTAGGGTCTGGAGGAGTGTCCTGAGAAGGAACTTGGATCCCGCCATGTTGTGATATGACCCTGATAAGGACTGCCCATAGTATCTAAATCTTGTAAGGTATGCCCCTGATTAACTGGTGCTTAACCAATTCTTAGAGTGATTTGCCCCATGTCACTAGGATCTGGAAGAGTTGCATGAAAAAAAGACTTGGATCCCACAATGTTGTGATGTGACCTTCATATGAACTGCCCCAGTATTTGAACTTTTGAAAAGTATGCCCCTGACTAACCGACTTCCAGAGTGGTTGGCTCCACTGTGCTCCTGAGGTGGCCTGCTCTAGTATGAGCTCTTGAAAGGTTTGCCTATTATCATCAGGGACATAGAGGTGATTCAACATCAGTGGGTCAAATCTTGGGACGCCTTGCCTCTAGTTGGTAGGATCTTCAAATGACTTGTCCATGATTATAAGGATTTTCCCCTAACTAGAAGGATCCTTAGGTGATTTTCCCCTAGTCATCAATGTCTCGAAGTGGCGTGCCCCTGGTCATACCATTGTTGATATTTCCTTGGTGCTAAGTATTGATTTGTATGAAAAATGTTCTCTTTGAAAAGTAATTCTAAAGCCATGCTCATGCAAGTTTTTGAAATCGAAAATTGTTATGGAAAATAGGTATGGTGTATACATCTGATATTTGGCCATGAGGTTGGCACAAATGAAGATGTGAAAATGTGATAAAACAAGATGGTTATCAATTACTTAACAAACATTTGGATTCAATTTAACGCAAATTTAACTGAGTATGCTTTCATAGTGAACCTGACTTCAACAAGGACTTTTTGAAGGTTGTAACGTGGTCCTTTTCACGGTTTAACACACAAAGGATATAAGGCTTAAAATTTGATTTTAATCTCACCCAATTCTTCTTGATGCTCTCCCTTCCTAAATCAAATTAGCTCAAAAAATGCGTTCAACCTGCAAGAGAACTTTGGCAATCAAGATGATGAAAGAGATACAATGGTTTAAGCACTTGATGAAGGTTGCATTGTTTACAAGCTTGTTTCCATTTTTTACTTTTTCCTTTCTTTTTTTTTTATTTTTGATCCCTATTTTTGCATGGACCTATTTTTTCTAATTGTGGTCCATTGGGATGCCTTGACTTTATCCTAAGTCAAATCCTTTTTAGTTTTTGACTTAGCAGACTCTTTTTGAAACATGATGCCCTAACTTTTGCCTAAGTCAAATTTCTAGGTTTTCTTTTTGACTTAGCGGACTTTTTGCTTTTTTTTGAAACAGATCTTGATTTTTTTGCTTTTGGCTTAGAACGGTTGCGCCTGCCATGCTGACTTTTGTGAACTTTATCTTCATTGCTTCCTCTATGTTTAATGGTGTGAGGAAGAAGATGTTGTGAACTTTATCTTCATTACCTCCTCGATATTTGGTGATGTACGTGAGGAAGAAGATGTGCTTAAACCTCTTGCTTAGATAAACTAATTCTCTTGAGATTATAATGCATCATTTAACTAATTGAAATTTACCCAACCCCAGGTTAACATTAAGGTTTTTTTTATGAATAGAAAAAGAAACGCCGACTTCTGGCTCGAGGGGGTTGACTACAGATTATCTCCTTATTTCTCCAGTGTTTGGGGAGTGAAATAATGCCTTACATCGTCAGCTAGGTCTTACTATTAAAAGCATAGTGAGTAAACTTAATTATTTTATTTATGTCATTCCCCTCCTAATTTTGTTAAGAGGTAAAAGCGAAATGGAAAATTTTGATTTTTCTAGCAAGTGATAGCGCAAAAGAGAGTGTAAATGAATGAAATGATTCAAAAATATGCATGCTCGTTTTATTAAAATTATTTCTTAAAGAGTATAAATTTTAAATACAAACAACACTTAGCAATAAAGAAATACAACTAGAAATGATAAAGTCTATTGATCCTAGGGGTGATCTTCCTTGTTGATCCATCGGCTTTATGAGATGCTTCTTGAAGTTCTTGCCTTTGTAAAGATAAGGGGTGACTGTTCACCAATGGAACTCCTTTTTAGAAAGTCAAGTCTTGTACTTTGCTCTCAAATCAAGCAATCTCGTCATAACTTGTAGGATATGGACGAGGAGGAAGATTGTTCGGTTGTAGTTCCATTAAGGCACCTCTGAATAAGTATGAGACATTAGTATAGGATCCAACTTCCTTTATTGTAATTGATGAGGCGCATGGGGCTGCTGCTGAAGAAGATATTGTTGTAGACCTTGTTGCGGCGGAATCATCCAGGGTCGTTGTATTATATATATATATATATATATATATTATATATATATATATATATAATATATATATATATATATATATATATATATATAATATATATATATATATATATATATATATATATATATATATATATTATATATATATATATATATAAAAGAGAAAGTATAAAGAGAATGAACAAATAAATAAATAGAAAACAAGCAAATAAAGAACACATAATCCTAAAATCAAAGGTTAGGACATACTCTCTTTAGGGAAAGTATAAGAAATCCCTAGCAAAGTCGCCAGCTGCCATGGTTGGAAAAATGGCAGAGTCGCCACCATCTTTTATTCGTTCATAAGGAAGACGAAAATACTGATAAAACCTAATAACTAAGAGTGGGATGTTAAGTTTGAGAGTCGGTTAAGTAAGGGGAAGGTATTGGGCACGCCTTACCTCCATTGTACTTAACGGGATCCTCCTATAATTCAAGGGCTAGTGTGTGCTTGATATGTTTGCTTATCATCTATTCATTGTTTAATTGTTTATTTATTTACAATTTTTTTATTCTTTTAATAAGGCAAGACCTACAATTTTTTATTATTATTATTATACTCGCTAGACTCTTACAATTCTATGTCTACATACCCTCAAATTTATTTAAGAATCAGAGCCTCGTAGTTTGTCTTGAAAATGTTGGTTGATTAATTATTTTTATCCCTTGAAATATTCTCGCGCATCGGGGATGGAGAAATACTTAATTTTGAAAAAATGCCTCAATGCTCAAGGGTAGATGACTTATGATTTGAGATGTGTTAGACCGATTTTCTCTCCTTTTGATTGATTGCAAAAAATCTCATTACTTTGATTTTAAGAAAATAACCCCTAGTGATATTATATAATTATTCAAATATTAAAAGTTTGATTCAACCCAAAGACCATATCCCTTATCCTTGACTTTTATCCATGATTTTATTCCTAAAAATTGTTATAAAATTTTATCCCATGATCTCCCTAAGTTATCTCATGATTATCCCATGAATTATCCCTAGTTATATCCCCTCATCTTCTAATTAAATTTTTTAAAAAAAATTAATAATGATATTATATATTCAACTAATACAAATATTAAAAAGTTAAATGACATAACCTTTATCCATGATTTTTTATATTCTTAAAACCCTAGAAATCTATCCCATAATTTTATCACACATTATCCCTAAAATTATCCCATAGATTAACCATAATTTTCCAAATTAGTTAATATTCCATAATTAACCCTATTTTTTAAATATTATTTATATTAACCCAGTTAAAAATTAATCCCTAATTTCGATATGCTTTATTATTCTAGAAATAATCCCTAACAATAATTCAAATCCCCCAATAACACTTTTTGTATTTTTTAGTATTTTTAATAAAAATTAAATTAAATAACTAAATAAAATCCATTTATATATATTTTTGTTTATTTTTTTAATATTGACTATTTTGTTATTATGTTAATAATAATATTAGATAAATTAATCTAAGCTTAAAAACTAAATAAATTAAAACTTAATAAAAAATCTAATAAAATATAAAGGACCTTGTGTTTTTCTTTTAAATATTATTTAAAAAAAATTAATAACTTTATTATAATATTTTTATTCTAACATTTACACATGAGACTAAAACACCAAAGTGACACTTGAAAAAAGTTTTGATGCTTATTTCCCTTTTTTGATAGCTTTATTTTTATTTTTTAAAATATTTTTTATTATATTTTGTTATATGTTAAAAAAACAATCTTTGTTGTAGGTTTAGAAAAATAGTTTTTATGATATTTATATAAAGGTTGATTTATTATTAGTAAAAAAATTGATTTACATTTAACTTTAGAAATTCTACTCCATGTAATTTTGAATAAAAAATTTTGATAAAAAAAAGTTTTACTTTATAACCTTTTTTAGTAAAAAGTTACTATAATTTTTAATTTGACTTAATTAGAAAATAAACCCAAGCACCAAGAAATCCAAACTTCAATAAATCCACCAATAAACCAGAACACGTAATAAACCAAAATATCAACAATAGAACCAGATTCAATAATAATGAGAATGAGATAAATATAACTGGAAGACCAACCTACATTGAGGATTATTTGTCTGGTTTAAGCACGGCTAGAGTTTATCTTTATTCCTTTCTCCTTCTTTCCACTTTCTACCGCTTTTCACCTTTATGCTTGTTGGAATTTGAACCATCGAGATGTCTGAAGCTTAGGGTTTTAGTGTTGTTGTTCTTTAATATGAAGAACAACAACTTTAAGGATAGTAGATTTTTGATTTTATTTTTGATTTTTGATTTTTTTGAGATTTTATTCATAAAATCATGATTATAATGGAAAAATAATATTTTAAAATATGTTTTAAATAAAAATACAAAAATTAATAATTAAATGATAAAAAAATGACATTTTTATGATTTAAAAATAAAATAGAAAAGTTAGAAGTAAAAAAATAAAATAAAGGGAAAAGGCATTAAAAGTGAAAAAGGTGGGATTTGAACTCATGACATTCTCATTTGTAATCTTTGTACTCCTTTCGAAATCAACTAGATCATTTCATTTATTCCAAATAAACAGCATTAGCGAGTATATAATAATAATCTTAATAATAATACTAATAACTCCATTATGACCCTAATTAAATAATATATGAATTAATGATAATTTGATTAATAAAAAAATTAATTTAACCCTAATTAATTCCAATATTAATCTATTCCTAAATAATAATAATATAACTTAATATTAATATGTAAAAAAAAAATACTAATATTAATCTATCCATATTTAACTAATAACGTTATTATAATCTATTTTACTCCTACTATTAAAACAAATAATCCCCCTAATTTTTTTTACTAATGTGTTTTAATAAGACAAAATATCCTAGTTACTAATGGTAATATCCCTCTAGCATAACTCCCCAAATTGTTACGTTTCAAGCAACATCTATGAATTAAAATAAATCCCTAAGAGGGACTAAAAAGTCAAAATGACCCCTTTGACTTTTTAGGTAATTGGGGTTGACCCCTGAGCATGTCTATGAACTAGATTCTAAGTCAATAGCAAGAAAGAAATAATGGTCAAATTTTGGGGTACGACACATCTCCAGATGGCTCAGAATTTACTGGTCTTCAGTCCACTTCTGAATAAGAACTATTTCTTTCAACTTCTTAGTTGGACACTAGTTGAGCACATATGCTGCAATGGAAACAGCTTCTCCCCACAAGGTGTGAGAAAGCTTTTTCTCCTTCAGCATACTCCTTGTCATATCAAGCAAAGTTATGTTTCTTCTTTCATCAAGACCATTGTGTTAAGGAGTGTATGAAGCAGTAGCCTCATGCTCAATTACATTCTCCTCACAAAACTTCTTGAACTCTGTAGAGTTGTACTCACCTCCACCATTAGTTCTGAGAATTTTCAACTTCTGACCACTCTATTTTTTAGCCTTCACCTTTAACTTTTGAAACTCGGCAAATACCTCATACTTAAACTTGATGAGTGTTACCCATGTCATTATTGTGAAATCATCCACAAATGACACAAAATACTTGTTTCCTCCAAGTGAAGGTACTTCAAATGATCCACATACATCATAATGCACTACTTTCAAAGCATGTTTTGCTTTTGGATCTATTTCTTATATAAATGGAAGTCTAGGTTGCTTACCTTTCATGCATATCTCACATGACTTCGTAGGCTTCACAATCTTAGAAGTTCCATGTACCGACTTCTTAGAACTCAGATGCCATAAGCTTATCAAGTTTATATGCCCCGATCTCTTATGCCACAACTCACTGTCACCTTCAGTACCTTCCACACTAAGGAATTTAGTTTCAACTGTTTCCACATTCACCCTGAATGTTCTGTTTCTTCATTATTCAGACTGCATAATCAACTTCTGATTAGAGTCATACAATTTCAAGAGATTGTCCTTCATAGTAACTGAGAAATCTTTCTCAATTAGCTTACCTACACTCATCATATTGCACTTTATGCCAGGAACATACCAAATATCCTTGATCAAAACAGTTTTGCCATTCTTCACTCAGGCCTTGACATTTCCAATTCCTTCAGCATTCAGATACTTATCATCAACATATATGATCTTTGTCCTCTTTCTAGAGTCAAAGTCAATCAACCATTGGTTGTTTGTAGTTAGGTGATTTGAGCAGCCATTGTCCATATACCACCAGTCTACTAAATATCCACCATCAAATTTAGAAGCCATCAATAGCACAGGTTCATCATCCGATTTTCCTCTAGTTATGTTTGTTTCTTCTTATTTCCTTTCCTTGTTTGACCAACAGTCATCAGCAAAGTGATCAAACTTCTTACAATAGTAACATTGAACCTTCTTCTTGTCAAACTTCTCTTTTCCCTTATGATGTTCTTCTCATCATAGTTGGAGATTTCTGACTTCTAATAACCACCATGTCTCTTCCTGGCCTGTGAACAAGACTGCTTCTGATTCTTCTTACCAGAAGACGCTTTTAGAGCTTGCTCTACCTCTCTTTCAGAGGTTCTCTTAGTCACACGCAACTTTTGTTCCTCTAGACTGCTATGCAACTCTTCAATCCTCATGGTGCTCAGATTCTTAGAATGTTCAATTGCTACAACAATGTAATCAAACTAAAGAGTAAGAGATCTCAGTACCTTGTCAATGATTACTTGTTCAGAAAGAGTCTCTCCACAAGATTTCATCTCATTTATGATCAAAATCACTCTAGAGATATAATCTGGTACCTTCTCATTGTTCTTCATGTTGAGATTCTCATACTTTTTACGTAGAGACTAAATCCACCTTCTTCACTGATACATCACCGTCTGACACTACTACAAAAAGTAGATACCACAACGCCACCATTACCACGGTCCTTCGAAGGACCGTGGTGATATCTCTAAATTCAGGTGCCTAAATAATTTTTTATTTTTAAATTAAATATTAATCATTTATTAATATATTTTTCTAAAACAACCGTGGTGATATCAATTGACGTTCCATGAGTTCGACTCTCAACACCTATTAATTCGTAATTTCTTTAGAATTTAGCATCACCTTTCATTTTTATTTAAACAAGGAAAGATATATCACTACGATTATTTAAACAAACCATCGTGATATCTTTTCTAATTTTTAAAAAAAAATTAATTACTTAAAACATGTCGCATTTTTTTAATAAAATATCATTAATGTAAATATGATATCACCACAGTTGACTAAAAACACCGTTGTGCTATACTTTTTCAAAATTTTATTTACTTAAGACCCGACGGTGTTTTTATAAAATATCACTAATGTAAATATGATATCACCACGGTTGACTAAAAACACCGTTGTGATATTTTTTTATTATTATTTTTTTAAAAAAATATTTGCTTAAGACATGACGCTTTTTTATAAATTTCATCATATATCACAACGGTTTTGAATAATAACTGCGGTGATATCATTTAATCACTTTACACAGAGTTGGCTAACTTGTGTCTTCAATTGCATATCTTCACTTCCGTCAAGAAACAACGCGATTTTCAACCCTAACGAAATGTACATCACCATTTCAACCCCAATGATACAAAAACAGTTTCAACCATAACGAAACGTTCAATGCCATCTTCAAACCTGAAGAAACAACGACATTTTCAACTAATGTCTCTACTTTCGTACCTTCGAGGAGGGAGTCGAGACCGTGTTCTTCGTTCTTGACTAGCCTTCAATTTAGCTTTCGAGGAGGAACTTTAAGATTCTGACAACATTTTTTTACTTATTTATCACGTTTCTAGTACGCAAACTTTTTTGTCCCATGCATCTATAATGCCTTCATTTTCCATTGTTATTTATGTATTTGTTGTTATTGATGCTTATGTATTTGTTGTTGTTGATGATTCTTATTGTTGTTGTTGATGTTTGTTATTATTGATACTTAAATATTTGTTGTTGATGCTTGCTATTCTGTATCTTGATATTGTGGATTATTTCTTTGACTTCCATGAGATCAAAGAGCTTTCCTTGTTACTGATTTTCTAGACTAAGAAACATGTTGACTCAACTACTACATAACAAAAGCAATGTCAATTTCCAGAAAATAGAGAACAATCAGTATTTGAATGAGTGTAACCAAGAGAGATAAGAGAATCAAAGGTTTTAAAGTATCATTATTTGTTGTTGTTGATGCTTATTGTTGTTGTTGATGCTTGTTGTTATTGCTTCTTATTGTTGAAGATGATGCTTGTTATTGTTGTTGATGCTTATGTATTTGTTGTTGTTGATGCTTATTGTTGTTGTTGATGCTTGTTGTTGTTGTTGATTCTTATTGTTGAAGATGATGTTTGTTGGTGTTGTTGATTCTTATTGTTATGCTTATGTCTTGATAAATGGCCTTTTCTTCATCTAGTAGCAATGAATATACATATACAAATGAAACCATGACAAATGATTCACAATCTGTAGTAGGAGGACAAAAAAACAAGAAAGATATGTCACAGTGATGACTACATTAACAAAAGTCCAAATTCGGGTGTTAGACTTCCGATCGCGTTTAGTGTCGCTCATAATAATCTTGATGGTCCTCATTCTTCGCTGTTGAAGAGTTATGTTGCGTTCCTTGGATGTAGCAAGGTCAACATATTGTTAGATGATTGGAAGGATGTACTAGATAAGGTGAAAAAAAGCACATGGACAGACGTTCAGGTATTAATTTTAACTTTGATCGATTAGATATTACGTTATATAAACACTAATACATACTTATTATTTTAAATGTGTAGTTGATGTTTAAATTTAGGGATGATACAAAGTTGGAAAAAAGTGGATAACTTATGCTGGTACGACTTGGAGGAGTTTTAAGTCACGACTCACGAGTGACTACATTACGAAGTCAAAGCCTAATATTGAGCGCACGTGGGTGAAATATTTGTATCTTAACAAGAAGGTTTGGAAAAAGTTTGTGAAGTCTCGTAGTAGTGATGATTCATGGTTAGTACCAGTTGTATTTTCTGATAATTTTATGGTTAAATCATGGCTGTTAATATTTTTCCTATGTTTATAATAGGTTAAAAGTGAAGCGGGAAAGTTGAACAAGTCCAAAAACAAATATCCCCGTAGATTGTCTCGTGAGGGATATAGGAAACTTGAGAAAACCATGATTACTGAAAAAAGACAACAACTAGGAGACGGGGGGCCCATGAGTCATGATTGGGAACCATCTCCACAATCATGACATGAGAAGTGGAAGAGGGTTCAACTGAGATCAAATGGAGACTACACTTCAGATACCTCCAAATTAGTAGCTGAGAGAATTGTAAGTAGGACTTGTTATGCATATGTTTAGTGTTATTTAAATCGTTTTGGTAATTAATAATGCATGTCTTATCATGTTGTGTAGGATTTGTTGGTTGACTCAGCCTGTGAAGGTGCCTTTGTTGTAGAACCACAACATGATATCTTAGTAGAAGCAATCAGAACAAAAGAGCATTATGGATGTGTCAGTGGGGTTGGAGATGGCATCGGTCTGAGAGTGTTTTTTGGTACGTCTAAAAAAAACACCAGACAGGTGCAAAATGAAATGCTGGAAGATCTTCAGAGGAAGATAGAGACTCAAAAGGAAGAATTTGATGAGAAGTTATAAGCGGAGCAGAAAACTCAAAGGAAAGAATTGGAAGCATTAAAAGAGTTATACGCGGTATGTAAGAGTGAGAATGAGAATGGTGTTATCTGAAATGTATGACATATATTATGTTAATTATGTTTTGTGTTATTGTGTGTATTTTATGATATAGAGAATCAGTGGAACCGTCCTACAATGTATAAATGAAGATGATGATGCTGATGATCAATTGCATGGTAGAAATGTTGTATATGGTGTAAGCACAAAATAAACTTATTCATCCGCCCCCACCGGTAGAGATATCCATTACGGGTTATTGGCTCTCTCTGAAGAATCATATTCCAAAATGATGGCTTATATTATGTGCAACGAATACACGATGTTTACTCTTCCGCTAGAACATGATCCAGGGATTGAGGGGTTAAAGGAATTATTTATGATTCCTAAAGATATAAAGGATATGATTGTTGGACAACAGTGGCTGGACATAAGACTACTACATGTTTGGTGCACGTAAGTATATCTCATTATGGTACATTCATTGTTTTATATAGAACTAATTCCTCACGTGTTTTTTGTATTTTGTTTAACCTTTTTTGTACATTCGTCGTGTATGTATAAAATGAAATAAATTGAATACTTATGGATTCTTGAAACCAATTAGAGTACGATTTACAAATAATTCTCCAAAAAACATTGAAAAATACTTAACGTCACAGATAGAGGAGGGGAAAGAATGTTACTTATCACCATTCCTCAATAAGTGAGTACTTTTAAAATTATGATTTCTCTATTATAGTTAGTTTTCATGTTTGACCAAATACTAATTATATATGCTTGTATTGTTCATTCAAAGAGAATTATCATTGATCTTCATACCTCTTCAAATGGATATGGTAACTACATTGTGTTTGTTGAACAGAGAACTTGATCCTACGATAAAACAAATTATTACTAGGTAACTTTATGTTTATGAGACTTTTTGTGAAATTTTATCTTTTACTTTGTAATCATATTAGTGTAAAATATTTTTAAATCATTTTTAATATACCAATTTTTAAGAGGCAGTATAGGTTGGATAACTCTAGAAAAAAGCTAGCATTTTGTGAATCCAAGGCAAGTGGGTTAATTGTGACATTCAATATATATATATATATATATATATTATAATATATATATATATATATATATATATATATATATAATATATAATATATATATATATATATATATATATATAATATATATATATTATATATATATTATATATATATATATTCATGAAATGTGTAAATTTGTAGACGAGAAGACAAGCAGAGAGATACGACTTATGAGTGTGACTACTACGTAACAAAACTCATTTTTAACATCGTCTCTGCCGACATTGTTGATTTATGGAATTCGGTATATAATGTCATGAAATATTTTCAATAATATATTAATTTATTATTATTATTCAAATCACATGATATTCAATTTTTTCACTTGTTTATGTAGACGTTTAACAATAAGACATTTTTCTCTTCCTAAGACTTAGACAATGTTTGTAGACGTTGGACATTTATTTTTAATGTATTAGTTGAAAAGGAGAGGGTGGTATTTTTAATGGTTAATTTGATATTTTGTATATATATATATATATATATATATATATATATATATAATATATATATATATATATATATATATATTATATATATATATATATATATATATTTTGGGGATCAATTTACTCCAAGAGTAAGTCTTTTTAGCTTAGTTCAAATCACAACTTTTGAATTGAATATAATCTAATGGTTAATTAAGTAAGAAAATTAATTTAATCATTAGATTGAATTCAACTTATAAGCTATGATTTTGAGTAAGTTAAAAAAACTTACTCTTGGAGGAAGTTGATTCACACACACACATACACACATACACGCACTCGCGCGCGCGCGCACACACACACACACACGTATATATATATATATATATATATATATATATATATATATATTATATATATATATATATATATATATATATATATATATATATATATACATCTGTGTGTGTGTGTGGTGTGTGTGTGTGTATATGTGTGTGTGTGTGTAATATACATGTAAAATAAATACAGGCCTGTAATATATGCAAAAATAAAATAAAATTAAAAAAAGTGTTTAATCACGATTATTTATAGCAATCATTGTTATAGATAGTGCGTAAAATATTATTAATCATATATTCACTAGGTTTTAAACCCATGATCATTCGCTTTATATCACAACAGTTGTATACTTAGACCGTTGTGATATGTAGTGTGCTACCTAGTTTATCATAACAGTCCTACACCCGTGATGGAAAACATCATACATACAATCTCACCTTACCTAACAATGGTTGGTCGGTGGTTGTATCCTTTTTCCAACTGTTATGATAGATGCTTTTCGTAGTAGTGGTAGCACCGTACCAGTGTGCCCCACGCAGCCTTCGACGTTGTCGAATCAACGATCTTCTCAAACACATTCACATCCATACATTGATAGATGTAGAACATAGCTTTTTGATCTTTCTACCTCAACTCTCTCTATATGTGTTCCTTTGTGCCTCAGTAGCAACCTCTACAACCACTTCATAATCATCATTGACGAGATCAAGAACATCTTGAGCGCCAAACAACACGCGCATCTGAATCATCCACTGATTCCAGTTCTTTCCATCAAATACTAGAAGTTTCGTATTCAAGCTATCGTTTCCATCATTCATCTTTGTTCTTGTGCAAGAATTCACTCAGATCTCCCCAAACACTCGTGTTTTCCTATCCCACAAAATCATAAAATGTGATTATGTTACGATTTAGGTCGTAAATACAACGTGAATTCAAGAAACAAAATCAATCACACAAGTCTCACCATTCACTCATGATTCCCTTGGTGTTTCCCGTGGATCTGAACCGGAACTCTAAATACCAATTATTTGTGCATAAGAGGAAGAAGATGAAGATGATGAAGATGGAAGAGAGAGAAGAAATTGTAACTAACTTTTTACTAGAATTGAAATTCTATTACAATGAAAAAAAAGATATGGTTACAAATGAAGTTAGGTTCTATTTATATACTATCAGAACCAAAATTAAATGAAACTCAAATTCATCATAAATGCAACTTAAATGAAAATGAATTATATCTAAAATAACAACATCAACATGCATTTCAATAATCTATTCGGTCTTCATTCTTTTTCACAAGAAATGTGGGATTGCTTCCTTGCTAATTGGTTGGCTTGTCTTTGGACCATTTAGATAAAATAAATTATAGAATGCAATAAAATAGATTATAGATTATTTGGTCCTAAAGCCTTATCTTCATTTATAATCTTAAATTATGTGAAAGTTCTAGTTATAATCTTAAATTATGTGAAAGTTCTAATTTTATGTTAGATTAAGGCTAAGTTTAGAGAATATGAACGACCTTATAGTTGTGTAATCACTACAAAAAATGGTTTGTAGCCACGTGATATTCACGTTACAACGTGAAAAATCACTTTACAACATGTTTTTAGCGACGTGAGCTTTCACGCGGAAGGAGCATGGGTGACAACTAAATTGCATCATGAAAATCAAGTCGCAATAGGTTTTTTTAGCTTTATTTGTTGTAATTCAACTTTAGCAGGGATGGCAGAAAATATGACAATGACTTGCGACGTGATTTTCACGTGGCAAAGTTGTGAAGTGAAAATCACGTCACAAAATGTTTTTTTTAAATAAAAAACTATAATTATTGTTTTACGTTTTATATATACTTAAATTAATAATAAATGTTTTAAATATAAATAAATACAAAATTAATAATAATTGTTTTTTGTTTTTTAAATATAAATTAATAATAAAATTTCAAATAGTAAGTTTATAATATACTAAAATGAATAATTAATATCTTACAAAAATAAAAATAAAATAAATCCTATGGATCATCGGGATCGGGAAACTCGTCAAGGTTAAGATTATCGTCATCATCGTCATCCATCTGTTCTTGACCACCAACTCCTTCATTTCCACCAAACACTTGATTACCGCTCCCTTGTGATTGCATGCATTATCGCATCATCTTCTCCATATCAGCTTGCCTCTTTGTCATTGCCTCTATTTGACGTTGTGTGCCTCCATTTGGACATTTAGCGCCACCTCACTTTGCGCCGACTCGCGTCTCGTCTATGTTAATGACAGTTGTCTTACTGTTTCTAGCATTTCAGGTGTCAATTGTTCTGGATATGACATTCCTTCCCCATCTCTAACTCTTTGAAATAAAGTTCTATCCTCTTTTCCCAAGCTGTCGGCCAAAAATCCAGCACCAAAAAACACTCATTAAATCCCTTTCCACCACTTACTAAACCCCAAATATAAAAATTCACATGTGGATTAAGCGGCTCGGGACCTCTTGGAATATATTGAGGATTTTCAACCAAATATTGTGTGAGCAATGTTTGATAATCTTCCTACACATATAATAAAAAATTAAGTTAAATATATTTTTTTTATATATTTTATTTAAAATATAATATAATATATTACAAAAATTAATATATTATGAAAAATAATATTCTTAAAAATAATATATTTTAATAATATATTAGGAAAATAATACTCTCTTTTAAATATATATATATATGATATATATATATATATATATATATATATATATATATATATATATATTATATATATATATATATATATATATATATATATATATATATATATATATATATATATATATATATAAACAGAATAATATATTATGAAAAATTTTTTTTTTTTAAAACTCTGTTTAAATATATTAATAAATTAATTTTGGATTAACTATATATTTATTTTAATAATATTCTGTTTTAAAAAATTATCCTACATAATAAATTTATAATAACAACAACCAACCACTCAATATATATATATGATATATATATATATATATATATATAATATATATATATATATATATATATATATATATATATATATATATTATATATATATATATATCTATATATATATAATATATTATATATATTATATATATATATATTATATATATATTATATATATATATATATATATATATAATATATGAATAAAAACATCTGAAATACCCCAATGAAGATAAACAAAATCATAAATTTTGAACCTTGATGCTTGAATCGTGATATATCTTGAAGAAAAAAATTAACAATGTTAGTTATACAATTAAAAAATCAACACAATATTTAACAAATAAAAATGAAAAATTAAACTATCTTAAAATACCTTTTGAAAAAGATAATATTGGAGGAAAAAATTTGAAGATGAAAAATGTTGATGAAATGAATTGGGAGAGGAAAGGAATTGAGAGAGGGAGAAGATTAAAATAATTATGGGCGTGAGAGAGAAATATGAAATTTATATAGACAATTCAGTGACGTGAATTTCACATCGCAACCTTGCAAAATGAAATTCACGTCGCAACTCCTCTACGGTCAAAAAATTGCGAAGTGGGAATCATGACACAAATAAATGTGTCAGTCAACCATCCCCCATCAAATCAACGTTAGTCTTCTTCCCTCCTTAACATTTTTTTAATTTTTGAATTTCATGTTGTGACGTGATTTTCACGTCAGAACTTAAATTTTGAAAATTTCAAATCTCTCTCATATGCTAACCTTTGCACGCCTGATAAACTCTTATAAATAATTTATAAGGATAAATTTAGTATGAGATAATAGGATACAATACGCAATTTGTTTTAAGATAAATTTTGTTTAATATTTTTGTGTGCAAATTAAAAAGCATAATAATATTGAAATAAAATATTATATTTTTATCAAATAAATTTTATAAATAGATTAAAAATAATATAAAAAATAATAATTAAACGATATCGTTGAAAAACTAACAACATTACTACTTTGAAAAGTGAAATGGATACTAATATTTATTTTGAAACAAATTTAATTTATTAAAACGATAATTATTTTAAAACTGAAAGAATATTATTCGTTAAAAAAATACAATAAACAAGATCAATCATTGGTGGATTGAACAGAATATTTATCATTAAATATTTCTGCAATCTCGGATTACGTTCATCGTGTGCCTGCAAAAACGTTTCTCTTAATTCCATATCTAAAACAAAATTATTAAAATCCCAGTTCGCCATTCCTGTTGATGATGTCGCAACAATCCGGTTTCACCCATAAAGATATTGAATAGAATGAACTATTTTTCTTTCCATTGAAATTTTGAAAATGAACGTTTAAATATCCTTCAAAAACAAGTAAATAAATTCGAAACATATAAAATGCTGTTAATCCTGCGGTGGAACAAGCTATTATTGCGAAAATTGGTGAATACAACCAACTATCATTAAGAATCTCATCCTTGGACCAAAAACAAGCAAAAGGTGGGATACCACAAAGAGAAAGTGTACCTATTAAAAAAGCCGTTTTTGTAATTGGCGCATGTTTTGTTAAACCGCCCATAAGAACCATATTTTGACTTTGATCTGGAGAATATCCAACAATAGCTTCCATTGAATGAATAATAGATCCAGATCCTAAAAACAACAATGCTTTTGAATAAGCATGAGTAATCAAATGAAATAAAGCGGCGCGATAAGAGCCCATACCTAAAGCTAACATCATATAACCCAATTGAGACATTGTAGAATAGGCTAAATTTTTCTTAATATCTTTTTGAGCAATAGCTAAAGTAGCTCCTAATACTACTGTTATTATACCTATCAAAGCTATTCCAGTCATTATGGAGGGTATAACTATGAAAAGAGGAAGAAGTCGAGCTACAAGAAAAATTCCCGCTGCTACCATAGTCGCAGCATGTATAAGAGCAGAAATAGGAGTAGGACCTTCCATAGCATCTGGTAACCATACATGAAGAGGGAATTGGGCAGATTTTGCAACTGATCCGCAAAATAACAAGAGGGCACACAAAGTAACAAAAATAATATTCACCTCATTCTTATAAATTAAGTTATTGAATATTTCAAATAAATCTCTAAATTCCAAACTACCGGTTATCCAATAAAAACCTAAAATTCCTAATAATAAACCAAAGTCCCCTACACGATTCGTTACAAACGCTTTTTGACAAGCATTTGCCGCAATAGGACGTGTGAACCAAAAACCTATTAATAGATAAGAACACATTCCAACCAATTCCCAAAAAAATAAACTTGTATCAAATTTGAACTAGTAACTAATCCTAACATTGAAGTATTAAAAAACTCATATAAGTAAAAAATCTCAAATAGCCTTGATCATGAGCCATATAACTATCACTATAAATGAGAACCAGAATACCAACAGTAGTGATAATATTGACATAATAGAAGTAAGTGAATCGATCAAGTAGCCAAACTCTAAAGAAAGATCATTATTTATAGTCCAAGACCATACATATTGATAGGTAGAACTATTCTCGATTTGATGAATAGATAAATCGATCGAAAAAATCATAACTACGGTTAACAATAAAATACTAGGAAAAGCCCACATACGGCGAATATTTTTTGTTGCCGTGGGAAAAAGTAGAAGTCCTACCCCTATTAAAATAGGAACTGGAAGAGGGATGAAAGGTATGATCCATGAAGATGGATGTGTATATTCCATACAAAAAAAAAAATAATAAAGAATAAAAAATATTTAGATTCTTGATGAATTTTGTTTCTTATTCGTTTGTTTTATCTCTTTTGTAAAGGGGTTCGGTTAATAAAAAGTGGATATAGAAATAGAATTGGATATTCTTAATTGTTCTGAATCTTTGCACAATGGTCCCAATATTGGAAAGTACAAAGTGAAAACCGGCCAATAAGAAAATTCCTAGTGAAACAAAATATTATTAAAAGTAATATATTCATTAACTAACAACATTTGTTTATTTTGATAGAAATTATAAAAATAATATAAAATAATATTTTTTTATTCAGAAACATTAGTTCCTTTTGAACTAATTGATTATTTTACATTACAATAAAAAGAGATCCATATATATCTATTATCTATGAAAAATTTGGAAAAGGTTTAGAATATTCAATGTTTTTACTTTACCTTTGGATCGAAAAAAAAAGAAAGAGTTAATTCAGATAGATAAGACATACGGAATAATTCGTTTTCATTTACAGAACAAATGTCTTTCACATCAAACTATAGCAACGAAAAAACTATACTAATTGTATGCCAGTTCCAAAAAAACGCACTTCTATATCAAAAAAAAAATTCGTAAGAATTTTTGGAAAAAAAAAGGATATACGGCAGGATTGAAAGCCTTTTCATTAGCTGAATCCATTTTCACAGGTAACTCAAAAGGTTTTAACTCAAAAGGTTTTGGTTCAGGTAACTCAAAAGGTTTTGGTTCCAACATGCATTTCAATCATCTATTCGGTCTTCATTCTTTTTCACAAGAAATGTGGGATTGCTTCCTTGCTAATTGGTTGGCTTGTCTTTGGACCATTTAGATAAAATAAATTATAGAATGCAATAAAATAGATTATAGATTATTTGGTCCTAAAGCCTTATCTTCATTTATAATCTTAAATTATGTGAAAGTTCTAGTTATAATCTTAAATTATGTGAAAGTTCTAATTTTATGTTAGATTAAGGCTAAGTTTAGAGAATATGAACGACCTTATAGTTGTGTAATCACTACAAAAAATGGTTTGTAGCCACGTGATATTCACGTTACAACGTGAAAAATCACTTTACAACATGTTTTTAGCGACGTGAGCTTTCACGCGGAAGGAGCATGGGTGACAACTAAATTGCATCATGAAAATCAAGTCGCAATAGGTTTTTTTAGCTTTATTTGTTGTAATTCAACTTTAGCAGGGATGGCAGAAAATATGACAATGACTTGCGACGTGATTTTCACGTGGCAAAGTTGTGAAGTGAAAATCACGTCACAAAATGTTTTTTTTTAAATAAAAAACTATAATTATTGTTTTACGTTTTAATATATACTTAAATTAATAATAAATGTTTTAAATATAAATAAATACAAAATTAATAATAATTTGTTTTTTGTTTTTTAAATATAAATTAATAATAAAAATTTCAAATAGTAAGTTTATAATATACTAAAATGAATAATTAATATCTTACAAAAATAAAAATAAAATAAATCCTATGGATCATCGGGATCGGGAAACTCGTCAAGGTTAAGATTATCGTCATCATCGTCATCCATCTGTTCTTGACCACCAACTCCTTCATTTCCACCAAACACTTGATTACCGCTCCCTTGTGATTGCATGCATTATCGCATCATCTTCTCCATATCAGCTTGCCTCTTTGTCATTGCCTCTATTTGACGTTGTTGTGCCTCCATTTGGACATTTAGCGCCACCTCACTTTGCGCCGACTCGCGTCTCGTCTATGTTAATGACAGTTGTCTTACTGTTTCTAGCATTTCAGGTGTCAATTGTTCTGGATATGACATTCCTTCCCCATCTCTAACTCTTTGAAATAAAGTTCTATCCTCTTTTCCCAAGCTGTCGGCCAAAAATCCAGCACCAAAAAAACACTCATTAAATCCCTTTCCACCACTTACTAAACCCCAAATATAAAAATTCACATGTGGATTAAGCGGCTCGGGACCTCTTGGAATATATTGAGGATTTTCAACCAAATATTGTGTGAGCAATGTTTGATAATCTTCCTACACATATAATAAAAAAATTAAGTTAAAATATATTTTTTATTATATATTTTATTTAAAATATAATATAATATATTACAAAAATTAATATATTATGAAAAATAATATTCTTAAAAATAATATATTTTAATAATATATTAGGAAAAATAATACTCTCTTTTAAATATATATATATATATATATATATATATATATATATATATATATATATATATAATATATATATATATATATATATATATATATATATATAACAGAATAATATATTATGAAAATAATATTTTTTTTAAAAACTCTGTTTAAATATATTAATAAATTAATTTTGGATTAACTATATATTTATTTTAATAATATTCTGTTTTAAAAAAAATCCTACATAATAAATTATAATAACAACAACCAACCACTCAATATATATATATATATATATATATATATATATATATATATATATATATATAATATATATAATATTATATATATATATATATATATATATATATATATATTATATATATATATATAATATATATATATATATATATATATAATGAATAAAAACATCTGAAATACCCCAATGAAGATAAACAAAATCATAAATTTTGAACCTTGATGCTTGAATCGTGATATATCTTGAAGAAAAAAATTAACAATGTTAGTTATACAATTAAAAAATCAACACAATATTTAACAAATAAAAATGAAAAATTAAACTATCTTAAAATACCTTTTGAAAAAGATAATATTGGAGGAAAAAATTTGAAGATGAAAAATGTTGATGAAATGAATTGGGAGAGGAAAGGAATTGAGAGAGGGAGAAGATTAAAATAATTATGGGCGTGAGAGAGAAATATGAAATTTATATAGACAATTCAGTGACGTGAATTTCACATCGCAACCTTGCAAAATGAAATTCACGTCGCAACTCCTCTACGGTCAAAAAATTGCGAAGTGGGAATCATGACACAAATAAATGTGTCAGTCAACCATCCCCCATCAAATCAACGTTAGTCTTCTTCCCTCCTTAACATTTTTTTAATTTTTGAATTTCATGTTGTGACGTGATTTTCACGTCAGAACTTAAATTTTGAAAATTTCAAATCTCTCTCATATGCTAACCTTTGCACGCCTGATAAACTCTTATAAATAATTTATAAGGATAAATTTAGTATGAGATAATAGGATACAATACGCAATTTGTTTTAAGATAAATTTTGTTTAATATTTTTGTGTGCAAATTAAAAAGCATAATAATATTGAAATAAAATATTATATTTTTATCAAATAAATTTTATAAATAGATTAAAAATAATATAAAAAATAATAATTAAACGATATCGTTGAAAAACTAACAACATTACTACTTTGAAAAGTGAAATGGATACTAATATTTATTTTGAAACAAATTTAATTTATTAAAACGATAATTATTTTAAAACTGAAAGAATATTATTCGTTAAAAAAATACAATAAACAAGATCAATCATTGGTGGATTGAACAGAATATTTATCATTAAATATTTCTGCAATCTCGGATTACGTTCATCGTGTGCCTGCAAAAACGTTTCTCTTAATTCCATATCTAAAACAAAATTATTAAAATCCCAGTTCGCCATTCCTGTTGATGATGTCGCAACAATCCGGTTTCAGCCATGGAAGTAGATTTTCAAGTCGTTCTAGGTATGTATGCAAGTGTAGTTTGGATGCTCCATTGACGACAACAAGGACAGATGCTAACCCATGTCGCTATTTCTATGGATGTGGGATGTCTAAGGTATGTATAAGGATCTTCATTGATGTTTACAGATTCAATGTTAATGTCTGGTATGTTGATGTTTACAACTTCATCGCCAATGATGCTTACAGACTCAAGGTTTTAAGAAATGCAGTCACTTTGTTTGGTTGGATGAGGAGATGAATCCTATTTCAAAAGAGTTAAGCTTTGCATTATTAAAGAAAATAAATGAAGAGAAGGCGATAGTTAAATCTTACAAAGCAAAAGAGGAAGAATTGAAGATGAAAGTGAAGATGTTGAAGAAACAGTTGAAGATTAATTGGATGTTATTGTTTGTTATGTTATTTGCATTTGTTGGGACAACATTGATGAAATATGTTGTAGGTTAATTAGGTTTTATGTTATGTTCTTATGTTGTCTGATATAATATTGTAATACAATTTGATTGAAAGTACTGATTATGTTTTAATGTTGTCTGATACAATGATTATGTTGTTATGAGGATATGATGTAATACAATTTGAATGAAAGTACTGGTTATGTTCTTATGTTGTCATGATAATGTTATAATGTTATGAGGATATGTTGTCATGAAAGTATTGATAATGTTATAATGTATTGATAATGTTGTAATGTTATAAAGTACTTATAATGTTATAATGTATTGATAATATTGTAATGTTATAAAGTATTGATAATGTTATAATATTATAAAGTACTGATAATTTTGAAAATATTGTCACTCTAATATATAAGCTGATATAATTTAAACTCAAAATACAACCAATATACTTAACATTGACCTTGTTTGAACATTAATATATGAACATCAAAAATAAAACCCAAGATAGTACTTGAGTTAAAATGAAACTACTTAAGTCATAAACGACTTAAGTCGTAAACTAGTTAAGTCATAAACTACTTAAGTCATACAATACAAGCCAAACAAGTCATAAACTAAGTCATAATGAAACTATTCTTGAGTAGGTTGAGGAACTTGTGAACTTTGAGCAATTTTTGTTTGCTTTTCTTTGGACTTTTTTGTTCCCTTTCTACTTTTCACTTTCTTAGTCTTCTTTGACTTATTACCATCCTTTGGAATTGCTTTGTCAGCTGCCATTTTGCCTTTACAGCTCCTCTTATTATGTCCCATAGCACCACATTTTGCACATGTCACAATTGAAAATATCCTTGGTAGTATGTGGGGATTTCTAGGTTCATCACACATAGCCTGGACTCCGCATTGGCACTGATGCCTTGAACAGCTAGAATTAGTCCCTATCACGTGTAGAATATGAATAATATATAAACATATAAATGCATAATATGTAAACAAGTAAATGCATAAGTATAAGTATAAGTGCTTTACCTTTTGTTGATCTGATATAAATGCATAGGACCTCTGGCTGTATCCTTCCAAATCATGCATAAGAAGGTCTAAAAACCATTTCCATGAATCTTTTATTTCAGCTTCAACTATAACATATGCAATTCTTTCAAAGACATGGGTTGGATGCATGTTTCTATCAGAACATTGTATTACAAACCCTACATGTTGCCATTATTTCCATCCCTCCCTACTGTTGCCATTAATTGTCCACCATAACCTTCTTATTTCATATCTTTGCAAATCCTGCCTTGCAGGCCTCTAAACAGACATAAATTCTTTCAAACACATGGTTGTCATTACTATCAGCACATTGTATTACAACAGTACTATTAGGATTTGATTTCAATAACTCATGTCCATAACTTCTCAAATGATTTAATTGCTCAATACCATCCCCTTTAACTAACTCCATTGCTTTCCTCTTTGTCATGTATTCCAGATCATATGATAGTTTCACTCCCTATCTCTCAACAACTTAAGCTTTGAGGCCTGATAGTTTCATTTGAGGACTATGTCTAAGTATGCTTACAAACTTACTGGCAAACCACTTTGTCGTTGCACTCCTGTTATCAGCAGTTCTATGGCATGTATGATCTTCAATTAAAGTCACAACTTACCAAAACTGGTTTTCAATCCTCTTGCTAAATCTCATGTAGAACTTACAACCATCAGTGCATTTAACCACAATCCTTTTAGAATCATTCTTCTTAACGAATGCATTCTATTTATTTTCCATGGAATAGTCCTTGACAACATCCCTTATCATTTCTTTGTTAGTAAGCATCATCCTTAGCTGAAACTTCATTCCCTGACCAGACTTGTAGGTAAGATACTTCATTCTCTCATCCTCATCATCACTCCTTGAAGGTGTATATAAATGGTCTGAATCCTCACTCTCATCTCGAACCATTTCAGCCTGGTCTTTCTTGTTTTGGCAACTAGAAACCTCACCTAAAGTCTCTTGGGGAAGTACCTTAGTCCAGTCCATCTCACTCTCCTAAGATTCTTCACTCCTCAAAACTACCCTCACTCATAACATAATCCTCATCAATATCAGTAGTAAATTCTTCAGCAACAATAATAGGATCAGTAGTGACATCATCTTCAGCAATACCATTAGAATCAGTAGTTCCTTCTTCAGCAATAACATTAGGATCAATAGTGACATCATCTTTAGCAACAACATTAGGATCAGTAGTAAATTCTTCAGCAACAACATTAGGATTAGTATTCACTTCTTCAGCAACACCATTAGGATCACTAGTGACTTCTTCAGTAAAATCTGCACTTTTAAACTCAGTGCATTGTACATCATCTTCAGCATCTAGTTTAATATCTAGTTCACTATCATTAATAATATCGGGAATCCCCACACTATGCTCCACATACACATCTATTACATCATGGCCTACAACATCTTTTGAAAATTGCAATACATCCTGATCATTGTTCAAGGGTCTAAGACCACGAGAAAATCTATATGTGGGGTTCCAATACCACAAGCACTTTATATTTACATAACCCTCACTCTTAATCATATCCTTTAACTTCATGTAAGACATATAATCTACATCCCAACTCTAGTTCATCTCAGTAACTTCCCCATTTACATACAACTTTACAGGTGTCTCAATTAATTTATCCCTATGATATATTCTCAACCTAATCTTATTAGTCATAGAAGGCTTGAAAAAATTGACAAAAATTGAATCAAAGAAACATAAACTAACACCAGGGACTACAAGGACCACAACAATACTTTAGCAATACTAAACTAATGGGACCACAAGGACAACAATACATACCTTACACGGTATTTGACCATCTCCTTTTGAATTCCAGAGTTCTTCATCTTCCTAAAAACTCACCTCTAAAACGTAGACAAGTTCACGAATTTTGGCCTGTAATAAATGCGTACTTGAACGAAGGAGGCGATTGGGAGATTAAGGGTTGCCAAAAGGAGATTAGGGTTTCAATTTCTGAAGAACGATCATACTGAATGGAAGAATTTTGCATTTCAGCAATTTATAATTTTTTTCTAATTTCCAAAATGTTTTTTAGTATTTTCTACATTAAAATATCCATGTGGGAATTAAAATATTTGTAAATGCTGACATGGAACCAAATAGTACCTGCCACGTCATTAATGAATTGACACATAATCAAAATTGGATAGGGGACCATGCAAATTCATACGCAATCAAATTTAAGGGACCAACATTGTAAGTTTTGTAATATGAGGACCAATTATTTAAAACGCCCAAGCTAGGGGGACCAAAAGTGAATTTAAGCCAAGAATAAATATATTTAAAAATTTATTGTCATATTGTAAGAGAAAAACAAACATAAATAGTCATGAAGTTATTATCAGTTTCATCCAAAGATCAGTTGACAAATTTCTTTGCAACGTAGTTACTCCCTCAACCATTTCACGCATTATTACTCAAATTGAAGATCATATATATATATATATATATATATATATATATATATATATATATAATATATATATATATATATATATATATATATATATATATATATATCAACCTTCAACTTGTGGAAGAATATTAAAGCATAAATTAAAAAAAAAGAAGCTTAAGAGGCTAACAAAATGAATTTTTTAAATAACCCATATTTTAAAAAAAAATCCCAAAACAACCCACTTTTCAGAATAATTCTCAAACTATCCCACATAAAAAAACGTTAACACCTAGGTGCCAGATGAGTTGGCGCTTATCCTTAATTTTAAAGAGGAGGCGCCAATTGAATTGACTATAATACATGGTGTTGCCAATCCAAACGACGCTTGTGTGTAGAAAATGAGAGGAGGAGCCAATTGGTTTGGCGCCTCTGTGTATTATGTACTTTTTTTATATAAATAGAGGTGTTGTATGATTCATTTTTTCACATTCTTTTCATTGTATTTCAAACATGCTTCGTCTTCGTCACCGTATGGAAAAGTGATTTATTCGAGAGACAAGCCTCCCATAGAGATGCTCTTTTGGAACATCTATCATTTCGAGCAACTATAGAGGGAGTTGGTTCATTGGTTAGACGGAGACATACGTGAAGGCAAACATATTAGAATTATTGAGAGACTCAATGCCGTGCATGGATGGATGCGAGTTAAAAATGATAAGGATGCTAGGGAAGTGATGTTTTGACCAAATGATATCAATTTGATTGTTGTAATCAGTTAGAAATATTGTTTTTAAATGTTGTGGTTAAGTATGTTTATCTATTTTGATATATATTATTTGTGTTGTTTATTCATCCATGTTCAGTTTTAAGTGTGTTTAAGTTGGAATGATGTTTGTTGTTAACCTTGTTGTAACAAAAAGTTATTAATATATCAAGATAAAAGGTTACACAAATTAAAAGGAGGTATTAAATTATGATGCAGAGGTTGCTCCGAGATTGGGACATTTTTTCTTATTGTGTCAAGGTTGACAACATATACTATATAACCTAATCATTTTATCAACAATATCCATTTTTGTTCTAATACGCATATTGTTTGGACGTCTTTGTTTCTTTCTTCGCATCTCATCGTTGTGCAAAACTGGTAAAATCCATTTCATCGTCTCGCACCTTTAGCGGGTAAAATTTACATTGATTATTTTTGAAATAAATTGGATTCTGGTACGTGATTTATGACACAGGACAAGACCCTAGATAAGTTTCTGTTAGTTTTTTTCAAATGCAAGAAATTTAAATTTCTCTTGATTGTAAATCAGATAGTTTCGGTGTTTCGAAAACTAAACTCATATACATCACACTCATATGTTTCACCATTGCAGTGAGTATTGATAATATATTTGGGTGTGGATGACATAGTATGATAATGAAGTTGTGTAGGTTTGACAATGAAGTTGTGTTGGTTTGAGTAAGAGTATGAATTTGTGTTGGTATGAGTAAGAGTATTAATAGAAGAACGTGACATGACCATGCATGCAAGACCTAGCGCCAGTCCATTTGGCACCTGCTTTGGAATTTTGTACATAGGCGCCAGTCCATTTGGCGCCTTTTGTGCATGCCCTCGAGATTCTACGCTGCATGCATTAGGCATGCAACCCTAGCCATACAACCTTCTGAAAAGACTAAGCATGTAAGACCTGCCACAAGACAGTCATGCAGTTAGACACCTAGGAAGGCGCCAATGGAGATGGCGCTAGAATTTAAAATATACATGTGCTCGCCAATTGGACTGACGCTAGGATGTATTTCATTCATGGACACTAGTGCATGTTTTTCATTATAAATAGACATAAAAATCAACACTTTCATCAGCAACAAAAACTTTTTTATCTACAACAAACACTTTTTCATCTACAATACTACGGCAAAATGTCTTTACTCACTATGGGTGAATCACATAGAGGAACAGTCGCCAACATAGAAACTTATGTAAGTGTTTATGTAACACATATTTTTTATGAAGTAACTTATTTTGTTGTAAGTGTTGCAACTTATCTGTAACACTTTTTTTTTATGAAGTAACTTAGTTTGTTGTTTATTGTTTAGGATTGTATTTACTTACTTTACTGATAATTATCTCTAAATAATATATTTACTTTTTTGGTGCAGATGATCGGCTCGTGGTATAAGTTACAACAAATGTCCTAGATAGTGTGTTACCCAGTATCACAATCTCTTTGATCACCTTCGACCAACAGATGTATTGTCATTAATCGAATTAACCCGTAATAATTTGTTTTTTAATATCACCCATTTTATAATCAAATATATTTTCACATTTCAGTTCATTTGTCATCCATATCTAAATTTGGATCATGACCCTGAAATCAACGAACAAGATGCATCCGTTTGGACTGCATGCACACTAATCATAAGATTCACCACTATGGATATGCACCATAGTGACCGTGTTAAATTGCAATTCGGTATGCTTCAACATATCCCAGAACCCCCGAAAACCTCCGAAAACGGCATCTACGAAAAGTTAACGACCAATGGAATTTTAACCTTTGGCAAAGCTTCGCTAGATCATAGTGTCGAAAATGGAGGCACCGACAAGACCATGTCTTAATTGACGTTGTGATGCCAACCGAAGAAAAACCAAATCATAATTATATGGCTTGGTACAAATCAGTTGGATTTGAGTTCCTCTTCGAGGATATGTACCTATACGACTCACGTCAGATAACTTAAACACAAGAAGGTTCAACATCTAACCCCCAACAACATTGCCAGACCGGTTACTCACAACCCCCTACCCATCAAAATTTTCGGCCCACAAACAGAAAAACCTACGACCTTAATATGTCAAAGACCCAACCACAATACCAAGAGCATACCACGTAGTACCACCAACAAGTAGATCATCATTAAGACACCCAACATCGATATGCACCCAACACATCATCCTACCATAGCCACCTTAGCCAAAATACTCAGCGATCATTTAACACCAACCGTCCCTCCTCCTACTATAGCCAAAAAGGCAAAACATCACAAAACCAAAACATGCAACAATCATATGGCTACCAAGCACCACAACAATCATTTCAACCTTTCCTCAACACATCACTCACACCAATGTCGCCCTTCAATCGTCTTGGTCGCCCTTCAATAACTCAAACGTAGCCTAACTACTCTGCCATGTGTCACGAACTTAGTTATGGCGATAGCGCTTCATTGCATACACATGACTACGTGGATTTGTCTGAATATCTTAGGGATTCTCCTGCAGGTGATAGTGGTACCGGAGGTCTGTCAGGTCATCCCGGTCAATGACATTAGTCTTTTTTTCGTATTCGTATGTAAACGCATATTAATATTAATACCGATTGGTTCGATTTCAACTTTTATATAAAATGTACATTGTTTTTCAAAAAAAAATACACACCGCTCATAGGTGCCAGATCAATTGGTGTCTCCTCTTAAACCTAGCACACAGGCGCCAATTGGATTGACAACACTATGTGCATATGTCAATCCAATTGGTGTCACCTCTTTAACTTAGAGAGCAGACGCCAATTCACCTGACATCAATTCTTTAAAGTGGGGTAGTTTGAGAATTAATCTGAAAAGTGGATTATTTTGTGATTTTTTTTAAATATGAGTTATTTGAGTACAAATTTCTAACAAAGTAGTTACCCAGTTACAGTTCTATTATAAGTTAGTTGAATGTTGAATATAATAGTTTCTTAGTCCACAAGCAACACTACACAAGTACTTAATACTTCCTCCGTCCCGTAATGAATGACTCAGTTGACTATTTTACTCATATTAAGAAAAGTGAATAAATGAAAGAGAATGGATTCTATTTTTACTAAAGTATCCTTATTATGTATTGGAAATGATAAAAGTAATATTAATTAAAAAGTAAAATTGAAAAAAAATATATTGAAAATTGAAATAGATCATTTATTTTAAAATATTATTTTATTCTACTCAATATAGAATGAAGGGAGTAGTTTATAGTACAAGTTATAAATACTTTCTTAATAGTCAATATATTAAAGAAATGTCAATTTTAGTTGAATAATAGTTTATGACATTTATTAGTATTTTAATTTCTTTATTTAAAACTAGCGTAGTACTAGCACTATAATACATGTTACTAGTTGGTATTTTTCGGAATTTAAAATCTTGCACTAGACTACACTTTTTTCTATTTTGGTTTTATCCCCATCTCATGTAATCTCAACTATATTTAAAACCTTGCTTATACTTAGCACTTTGCAACAAACCAAGCTAGTAACTAGTTTAATCTCCATGGATTCTCAAAAGTTTGACTTATTAGCACTTCTCTCCCTTTTTCTCTTCATCCTTGTGGCATTAAATATTGGGAGAAATCTCAAGAGAAAAGGGTCACCTCCCAACCTACCCCCATGACCATGGAAGCTACCTATTATAGGACACATACACCATCTAGTTACCTCTACACCACATAGAAAACTAAGAGACTTGGCCAAAATACATGGACCCTTGATGCATCTACAACTTGGAGAGATCTTTGCAGTTGTTGTTTCCTCACCAGAGTATGCTAATGAGGTACTTAAAATCCATGATACTATATTTGCATCTAGACCTAAGATTCTTGCTGCGGAAATATGAACATATGGATGCACAAATATTTCGTTTTCACCTTATGGAAATTATTGGAGAAAAGTGAGAAAAATATGCACAACGGAGCTTTTAACCCAAAAACGTGTGAGTTCATTTCATATCATAAGAGAAGAAGTGTTCATGAATCTCATCAAAAGGATTACTGATTCACAGCAAGGATCAGCATCACCTATCAACATCACTCAACTTGTGGTTTCATCAACGTTTGCTATCATCACCAAGGCTGCATTGGTGACAAATGCAGAGTACAAGAAGAGCTTGCGTCTTTAGGAAATGGAGAATCTGTTGCAGGAGGTTTTGACATAAGTGAACTGTTTCCTTCTGCTAAATGGCTTCAACTTGTTTCTGGTTTGAGGCTGAAACTTGAGAGATTGCATAGACAAGTTGATGAGTTACTAGAAAAGGTCATCGTTGAACATAAGGAAGCAAAGTTGAAAGCATATCAAGGCCAAGGTGATGAAGTAGAAGCAGATCTTGTAAATGTTCTTCTAAATTTCCAGGGTGGTAATGATAGGATGAAGATATATGCTTAACTGACAACAACATCAAAGCTATAATCATGGTAACAATAGCAAGCCCCTTGAAGTAGAACTTAAATGATAGTTGCCCCAGCTTTTGAAAAACGGTCGGCGACCGCAAAAACTGCTGTGATAAAATGGTATTGATAGGTGTCGATACCGATACTGTTATTCATCATTTGTATGTTAAAGAATAAATTGTAGTTAATTCACACCACGATGACCGAAATCAGTATAGACCGATTGAAAATGCAGAAGCCTTTACGCGACTGCAACACGACCATGACAGTTTTTTAATACCTTTATCCGTGTTAAAGCATATCTCTTTTAGTTTTCTCTTTTAAAATCGTTGCATTTTACATTTCAGGACATGTTAGGTGCTGGAGGTGATACATCAGCTTCTACCATAGTTTGGGCAATGTCAGAGTTGATAAGAGATGCAAGAGTGATGAAGAAAGCACAAGATGAAGTGAGAGAAATCTTCAAAATTGGTGAAAACAGTATTAATGAACTAGAATATTTGAAGTGTATTGTGAAAGAGACATTAAGATTACACCCTCCAGTTCCTCTTTTACTTCCAATGTCTATCTCTCGGGGAATAAAACAAAACATCGTACCATTGCCCTTTTGTCTAAATTCTTGATTTTTAAAAAGTTCAATGTGATCATTCATCCTCTAAAAGCTCAAAGGATCAAGGATGTCATCTAGACTCATCCACTCACAAGTTGGATAAAAGGTATATCACCAATGGTGCCTCAACCACCAATACCTCTTCTTGTGGAGGCATTTTCTGTAGATGATTTCTAAAATATCATGCAAGCTGTAATTTTATAATATGTATGCGAATTGCTATTATATTTAATGGTAGTTGAGATGTATGATTCAGTGGTAAAGTGTGATATAATTTACTCCCTAGCCATGTCAATTTTGAATTTAAATTGTGTTATAATACGAATAAAATTTATTCCATAACCCACGAACATACGGTTCAAACACATAACCCACGAACATACGGTTCAAACACATAACCCACGAACATACGGTTCAAACACATAATCCTGGCTGAAAGGGCACAACTTTACCAACTGACACTACGCCAAATAAGGGAAAAGAGGGCGTTTATTTTGGCCTATAACAGCGCTTTTAAGCGCCCTCTAAAGTGGCGCTGGCATAGGTAAAGACAGCGTTTTGTTTTCCTGGAGAAAGCGCTGTCTAAAGTGGCCACATTATAGTGCGCTTTCAGAAAAAAGCGCCCTATGGAGTGGTCCATAAAGGGACACCTTAGAGGGCGTTTTTAGGAAAAAGCGCCCTCTAAAGTTGTCAATGTAAAGTGTTTAGAGGGCGCTTTCAGGAAAAAGCGCCATCTAAAGTTGTCAATGTAAAGTGTTTAGAGGGCGCTTTCAGGAAAAAACGCCCTCTAAAGTTGTCAATGTAAAGTGTTTAGAGGGCGCTTTCTGGACAAAGCGCCCTCTAAAGTGTTAGTTATTTTAAAAAAATTTGTTTGAAAAACAGTGGATATTTAATTGGTAACCTGTTCGCATGCTGCAAAAGTGTAAAATTCATATTGATTTCATCCTTTAATCCAATGTTATACACCATTAATCCATTGATATATACAACATGAATCCATTTATATACAACATTAATCCTCCATATATACAACATTAATATATGATTCTTTGATCAACAATATACAACAACATATTCATGATTTAGTAAAATTACAACAACAATATACAACATATATACAACAACATTCCATACATATATGTACAACAATATACAACCTAGTTATATGATTCTTTGATCAACAATGAATTGACACAATTCATCCTTGATTTCATCCAAATTTGCTCTTGAGTAAGTTTTGTATTCCTCAAAGTACTACAATTAAGAGAATAAAACATATTCATGATTTAGTAACAAATTAGATGAAATATTCGATAATATTAAAATAAACCCTAAGTTATTATTCCATACCATTTTTGGGATGTCTATACGATTCAACGCAATGATGTCTCTCATAAATCTCAATACAAAAAATCCGCAATCGACCGAATTATTTTGCTGAGGACACTACACAGAAAAACAAACAATATATATATAAGTTAATTTCTTACAAACACTATTATAAGCAAAAAAACAAACACTATTATAAGCAAAAATAAGATACTTAATATATACCTGAACTCTGATCCAGGTAATGTCCTTCCTATTGCGGTATTTCTTTTTCAATCTAAATTTTATTATTGCCCTAACAAAATAAAAACGTATATTGAGATCAATCTGACAGACATAATTAAATATACAAATACACACGAATATTTAGGGGAATTTCACTTACGCGTCAATCGTCTTCTTCATATTCGGATATTTACTCCAATCACCCGATAAAGAATCGAGATAATACACTATTAGTCTCGAAAGATCCATAGCAACCAACACCCAGTGACCACTGTAAAATAAAACAAAAATTTAGATGAATGAAAATTTTCTACGTAAAAGATATACATAGATTAGAATGAAATTATTAGAAAGAAAATCTAACCCGTTGCCAGAATTAAACGGTAAAAAATACAAACTGGGTGTAGTATTATCGTCGGTCGCCATGAATATATCGACTAGATCATTCTTTACGGATGTTGGATTATTCGTTATTAACGTTGCATTGATACGGGAAGCAGCAATAAAATTGAAACGGTTACACAATTCAGTTCCCCGCATCAATGTTACATACATATACCTTAAATAGAAACATAATAAACATTAGACTACTCATTGAAATGTGTAAATAAATTGTTCAACTAAGTAAATTATAGATTGATCGAAGTACCATATGTATGTATGAATGACAGCGATGCCCAATTCGGTGTGTTCAAAAAGTTGTTGGAAGTCCTCCTTTCCAATTATTTCGAAATGAGCAGCTCCGAAAACACCTTCATCAAAATTTATAGTACGAATGGCCCCATGCATAATATCGGACTCCTCTACCATTTTCTCAAGACGCATCATAATTTGAGATTTTGTCCCGGACGTCGTTGGAATATCCTTAGCAGCGCTTTTCAACTCTCGACCGGGAACCTAAGAATTCATATAAAATAAATCATGACTTTTTGTGATGCAACAGAATCGTTGCGTATATAATTCAATGGGTATATATATTTGTACCTCCTTTTGAGATGCAACCGACTCGATGCGTCTTGAAATCCCTTTACCAACTTTATGTGTGGGTCTTGTAGGAGTCTAACATTACCATATAATTGATTAAATATCATAATTGTAGCTGAATTGAAATGTGAATACTAAATATTCATAATCATTTAGAACATATATACCTCGGCATCAGGGAAAATTAGATCTGACGGCCAACCAACAAAGGATCCGACTGCATCTCGCATCAACGTTGTCTCTGAAACAACGTCAGGTAATGGTAGACGGGCGTCCGTATCTAATACGAGGTCAACCGAAACTTTCATAAATCCCACCGGGAGGGGATTATGGTGAAGTAATTCACCCGAAGTATTGTGCACTTTTCCCTTTCCAACCATGCGATAAGTTGGTGACGATAGATACAGCTGACAAGGTGAAATGCCCTAAACCAATAATAAATGTTATTGTTAACTTGTATATGTGTCAAGTAAAAAAGTGTTATTTTAATTTCATAATAACATATATAATTACCTCGGGAAATTTCGGTTGATAATTGATACTAGCTCGGTCACTAGTATCTTTTGCCTCGGAGGTGCACCTTTCCTCTCTATACCTTGCATTCTCGATTTGCAGTTGGAGTACTTGTGCCCTTAACTCCGCCAAGGTCTCCATCACCTCTTTGTTGGTAGGATTTTTTGTTTTTGGTTTTTTATAAAATGACGACGGAGTCACACCAAAACCCTTACCCCTCACACGACCGGAATACTCAGGAACATTTAGTACTCGACTAAGTACGCTCCTGCAATCCTGGACCTCGGTTGAAGGTACGGTTTGGGATAAAGTCTCTTGAAATATTATTAGAGGAGATTAAAATTGAATTATATGTCTAACAAATTTTCGATATAATTAAAGAAATAATGTTACATATACTTACACATTCGTCATAAACATTTTGGACCGCTTCAACGACAGCCCCATCCTTCCCAACCCGAGCAGCCTTCCATAATACGTGCTCCGGAAGAGATGTTGCGTCACTTTTCTCCTCGGCTAGCTACACATTGAATTAGATTATAAGATCATCAATTATAACATATTGTGACAATGTATAAGCTCATAGCATTTGAATATACTCACAATTCTTTGTTGTAACCGTGCATAACCCGTACGCCCTTTTTGTACGGATACGCGGGTTTTGATGCCCTTTTCCTATTTTTATCGCTTACTTCCTGGATAAAAAAGTTTAAGGCATATTAGAACCAAGTAACTTAACAATTGTATAATACCATAATTAATAGACATTACATGGAATTTTTCGTTTCTTCGTTTGGCGACAAAGTTATCCCATTCATCGGCTGAAATAATCTCGGCATACTTCATTGGCCGTTCTCCTTCAACAAATTTTCCTTCCTCATCCTTGAGAAATTTGTTGCACAAAAAGGATCGAAATCCTCGGAGTCTTTTTCCGGCCAATTGAATACAATATTTTTGCCGGCTTTCATCGATGTGAAAGGATCTCTAAAAAACATACAAATGGAGTGTGTTATTATAAAGTAATATTATAACAATATATGGTTAACAAATAGTCAACAAAAAAAACATATAACAATATATGGTAAGTACCTGTATCTCCGACCATATTTTTTCCTTGCCAACCTTCAAGTCCGGACTTCTCCAATTATCACATGTAATCGGAATATGTTGTCGAACAAGGAAACCAATGTAACTTGCCAACATTGAACCGTTAGGCTCAATTAGTTGGTCTTCAGCACTCCAATGTACTTCAAATTTTACACCCTTGTCTCTTGCACGAATGATGGACTTCATAACAGTCAATCCTCATTTGATTTCCTTTTCAACATTATTACGTGATTCATTCGCGGCATGGGTATCGTCTTGGTTAGCCATTTTATCTGTAATATAGAAATGATTCAATAAGACCCAAGTAAGACAATGATTCAATACGTCAACACATTCATATACCTTCCATTTCTCTCATGTTACAACAATCTAAACTCTTTTTTTTTATCATTATTGAATACAAACTCACACACACCTACTGCATGCAAAAGACCAATGCAAACTTATGGTGTTTGGAACATGAACAAACTTGCATCCATAATCATCAAACTTCCAAGCACAAGCTCAAACACACTTCAAATATATCAGTTTTCAATCAGAAATAAAAAACTCAGTTTACCCTAAAAAACATTAATCAACATAATGCACAAAATGTAAAACTAAGTTTAGAAAATGCCCTAATCAAACACATGAAGAAAGTGAACGGTAAAGATGGAGAAGAGAAATACCTTCAAGGTGACGGTAACGATGGAGAAGAAAGTGAACAGTGACGGTGGACGTGAACGTGAACGCAGCAGCAGAAAAAGGCGACGGCGACGACGACGGTGAGGGAGGGAGAACGAACGGAGGACGAGAGTAATCGCAGTAGACGGTGGACGCAGTAGAGAGAAAACCCAGTTACGTAAACGAAATAGCTTGTAGAGAGGGAAAATAAAGAGACATGCAGTATATGTTATAATTTTAATGTTTACTAAAGGGGACCTTAGAGGGCGCTTTTGTAAAAAAAGCGCCCTCTAAAGGGGGCCTAAGAGGGCGCTTCTGAAAGCGCTCTCTAAGGCTTTCCAAAAGTGCCTTCTAAATTGGAAATGTACATGGACTTAGAGAGCGCTTTTTCAAAAACGCCCTCTAAGGGTAACCTTAGAGGGCGCTTTCACTAAAGCGCCCTCTATTGTTGTCCCTCCATTTCCTCATTATTTTTTTTTGGCTTCACTTTAGAGGGCGCTTTGTTACAAAAGCGCCCTCTAAAGGGGGCCTAAGAGGGCGCTTCTAAAAGCGCTCTCTAAGGCTTTCCAAAAGCGCCTTATAAACTGGAAATGTACATGGACTTAGAGAGCGCTTTTTTAGAAGCGCCCTCTAAGGTTACCCTTAGAGGGCGCTTTCAATAAAGCGTCCTCTATTGGTGTCCCTCCATTTCCTCATTATTTTTTCGCTTCACTTTAGAGTGCGCTTTGTTACAAAAGCGCCCTCTAAAGTGCGCTGTCTATTCTAGTAGTATGCTCCTTATTTTTTCTCTTCACTTTAGAGTGCGCTTTTGTAATAAAGCGCCCTCTAAGGGGCGCTGTCTATTCCAATTTTTGGCGTAGTGTGATCCAGCGCATTTCTTGGCTATAAATCCACACAACCCCTTGTTGAAAGGGCTCAAACCTTTGCTATGTCAATTTTGAGTTTAAATTGTTTTATAACACGAATAAAATTTATTCCAAAACTAACGAACATACGGTTCAAACACATAACCCTGACTGAAAGGGGACAACTTTACCAACTGATCTAGCGCATTTCTCGGCTATAAATTCGTATGTCAAACAATATACAGGTGCAAAAATCATTTTCAAATGGTGTTTCTCTTCATCAATTGACTTGAACTTATCTATAAATAGAGACATTTGAGAAGCAGAATAGATACGAAAATAGAAATACATACAACATTTTCTCTACCATTTCAATTATTCTAAATCATGTTTCACTTCATTAATGCATGAGTGAAGTTTGAGAAACATCATTCTGTAATCGGTTATCAAAAGATACGTTTAGTGTGTGCGTGCAATTCACATTATGGAATTCAAAGTATCTTGAAGGAAATTCGCTGTTAATCTCAATTGTATCCAATATACTGTAATTGGTGGGGGCGAGTTGATCCTAAATGTTAGTGTGAAATTCGCACGCTTAGACGTTTGAAGGAAAATATTCATCAACACCTTCTTTGTTTTAGTGCTGCTATATATTCTCAACAACCACAAAATCCAACAATCTTTAGGATCAACTTTTACTTATCAATGACAGCATCACTCAAAGAAATGACATCCAATTTTGTGAAATTGGAAAAGTTTAATGGAGGTAACTTTGTCCGTTGGCAGAAAAAGATGAAGTTTCTACTTACAACATTGAAAGTGGTGTATGTGCCGAACACTGCAAGACCATTAGACAGGGAAGAAGAAAACATTGTTGAAACAAGAGAAAGAAAAAAATGGGACAATGATGATATAAACTGCATGGGTCATATTCTCAACGGTATGTCAGACTCTTTGTTCGACATCTACCAAAGTAGCAATTATGCAAAGGAACTATGGGAAAAACTAGAATCAATATACATGCAAGAAGACGCTATAAGTAAGAACTTTCTTGTTTCTCAATTCAATAATTATAAAATGGGAGACCTATATAAAATGGGAAACAATAGGTCTGTAATGGAACAAATGTATGAAATTGAACGTATTCTCAATAAGTACAAACAACATGATATGCATATGGATGAAACAATTAATGTATCTTCCATAATAGATAAACTTCCTCCATCATAGAAAGATTTTAAAAAGTCTTTGAAACATAAGAAAGAGGACATATCTCTTGAACAATTGGGTAATCACCTTGGAAGAAGAGTATTGTAAACAAAATGATACTAAAAATCAAATTGCTCATGAGAAGATCCATGTAATGGAGGAAGGAAATTCAAGTAAAACTTCCAAGAAAAGGAATCCAGATTTTGGAAAATATTATGAAAATCATAGTGTTAATAGCAATAACAACATTAGAAAGAAAAAGAAAGGAAATTGTTATCATTATGGAAAACCAGGACACTTTAAAAATGAGTGCAAGTTCTTGAAAAGAGAGAACAAAAATAAGAATTCAAGTGCAACAAAAGACAATCTTGTTGCTGTCATTTCTGAAATCAACATGATAGAAGATGTTGATTCTTGGTGGATAGACTCTGGTGCTATCCGTCATGTGTGCAAAAATAAAAATCTATTCAAGACCATCAGTGAAGAAAATGGTAATGTTTTGTACATGGGAAATGCCTCTATTGTCCAAGTCAAAGAAAAAAGATCAGTGGAGATTGAATTCACTTCTGGAAAAACACTCACTCTTAAATATGTTCTTTATATTCCTAAAGTTAGGAAAAAATTTATTTTTGTACCTTTACTTAATAAGTATGGTTTCAAATATGTATTTGAGGGAGATAAATTTATTCTCTCCAAAGGGGGTATGTTTGTAGGGAAGGGTTATCTTTGAGAGAATATGTTCATGTGTAATGTTTTTTAATAATAATAATAATAATAATAAATAATAATAATAATAATAATAATAAAGTGATTTCTGCTTATATTGTCGAGTCTTGTGATTTATGGCAAATGTGACTAGGACATGTTAACTTTATAAAATTAAATGATATGATAAAATCAAATTTAATTCTGACTCTTGACAAAAATTCAAATTCATGTACTATTTGCATGTTAATTAAAATCACAAGACAACCTTTCAAAGGAATTGAAAGAAGTTCTAAGGTATTAGATTTAATTCATTCGGATGTGTGTGATCTACAAAACTCTTTGAAACATAAGAAAGAGGACATATCTCTTGAACAATTGGGTAATCACCTTCGTTTAGAAGAAGAGTATCGTAAATAAAATGATACTAAAAATCAACTTGCTCATGAGAAGGTCCATGTAATGGAGGAAGGAAATTCAATTAAAACTTCCAAGAAAAGGAATCCAGATTTTGGGAAATATTATGAAAATCATAATGTTAATAGCAATAATAACAATAGAAAGAAAAAGAAAGGGAATTGTTATCATTGTGGAAAACCAGGACACTTTAAAAATGAGTGCAGGTTCTTGAAAAGAGAGAAAAAAAATAAGAATTCAAGTGCAACAAAAGACAATCTTGTTGCTGTCATTTCTGAAATCTACATGATAGAAGATGTTGATTCTTGGTGGATAGACTCTGGTGCTACCCGTCATGTGTGCAAAATTAAAAAGCTATTCAAGACCATCAGTGAAGAAAATGGTAATGTTTTGTATATGGGAAATGCCTCTATTGTCCAAGTCAAAGGAAAATGATAAGTGGAGATTGAATTCACTTCTGAAAAAACACTCACTCTTAAGGATGTTCTTTATATTCCTGAAGTTAGGAAGAACTTGATTTTTGTATCTTTACTTAATATGGTTTCAAATCTGTATTTGAGGGAGATAAATTTATGCTCTCCAAAGGGGGTATGTTTGTAGGGAAGGGTTATCTTTGTGAGAATATGTTCATGTGTAATGTTTTTAATAATAATAATAATAATAATAATAATAATAATAATAATAATAATAATAATAATAAAGTGATTTTTGCTTATATTGTCGAGTCTTGTGATTTATGGCAAATGTGACTAGGACATGTTAATTTTAGAAAATTAAATGATATGATAAAATCAAATTTAATTTTGACACTTGACAAAAATTCAAATTCATGTACTACTTGCATGTTAACTAAAATCACAAGACAACCTTTCAAAGGAATTGAAAGAAGTTCTAAGGTATTAGATTTAATTCATTCGGATGTGTGTGATTTACATGGTTGACCCACCATTGGTGGTAAAAAGTACTTTGTCACTTTCATTGATACTAGATTTTGTTATGTTTATTTAATGCATTCTAAGGATGAAGTCTTAGACAAATTTAAAATATTTAAAGCACAAATAGAACTTCAACATGATAATTTCATTAAATGTTTTAGAAATGATAGGGGAAGTTTTATCATCCAAATTATTTTGAATTCACTGGTATTGTGCATCAAACAACTACACCATATTCCCCATAACAAAATGGGATAGCAGAAAGGAAAATAGGATGTTGGAAGAAATGGTAAATGTCATGCTATCCTATTCTTGTTTAGCTAAAGGATATTAGAGTGAAGCTATGCTAACTGCATGTTATATATTAAACAGAGCTCCTAATAAAAGGAACAAGATAACCCCATACGAACTATGGAAGAAAAGAAAACTCAACCTTAACTATTTTAAAGTTTGGGGTTGTAGAGAAATTGTAAAGGTACCTGAACCAAAAAGAAAGAAATTGGGAGAAAGATTAATTTAATGTGTATTTCTGGGCTATGCAAAAAATAAAGCAGATAGATTTATGGTTATTGAATCAAATGACTCATATCCAATTAATACAATGATTGAGTTAAGAGATGCAATTTTTCAAGAAAATAGATTTACCTCAATTCAAAATCCCAAAGATATTGTTCATTATGATGTACAAAGTCTAGAAAGTAATCTATCCAATAAGGATACCTTAATATGCTCAAGACCTAGAAGAAGTAAAATAATTTGAAAAGTGAAAAACTATGGATCAGACTTCTTCATGTTACTTATTGAAGGAAACAATGATTCCATAAATCTCTATGGACCAATTTGATATAACCTAGAGAATGATCCTGAAACATTTGAAGAGGCAATAAATTCTCAAGATTTTGCATTTTGGAAGGAAGTTATTCAAGAGGAAATAGACTCAATAATGGGTAATAAACCCTGGAAACTAGTAGATCTCACACCAGGATCAAAACCAATAGTTTGTAAATGGATATTCAAAAGAAAAATGAAAGTTAATAGTACCATTACAAAATTCAAAGCTAGACTTGTCGCTAAAGGATATACACAAAAAGAAGGTATTGATTAATTTGATACGTATGCACATGTTGCTAGAATTGCATCAGTTAGAGTGCTTTTGGCACTTGCTTCCATCTATAAGCTTGTAATCCATCAAATGGATGTTAAAACTGCTTTTCTAATTCGAGAGTTAGATGAAGAGGTGTATATGAAACAACCTGAAGGATTTGTCATAAAAGGTCAAGAACATAGAGTGTGTAAATTAACCAAATCTTTGTATGGGTTAAAACAAGCATCCAAACAATGGCACCAAAAAATTGACCATGTTGTTTTAACCAATGGATACAACATAAATGAATCTGACAAATGTATTTATAGTAAATTTAACAATGGAAAAGGTGTCATGATTTGTTTATATATGGATGATATGTTAATCTTTGGTACTGATTTAAATGAGGTAGAAAAGACTAAAACCTTCTTATCCAAAAAAATTGATATGAAAGACTTAGGTGAAGCAAATGTGATTTTAGGAATTAAAATCATAAGAGATGGTGAAAATATTGGTTTATCCCAATCTCACTACATCAAAAAGGTGCTTAAGAATTTGATCATTTCAATTGCAAACTCGTTTCTATCACATTTGATCAAAATGTTAATTTACATCCACATAAAGGGTGTCCAGTAGCACAACTTGAATATTCAAAGGTAATCAGATGCTTGATGTACGCTATGACTTGTACCATGCCAGATATAGCATATGTTATTGGTAGGTTAAGTCGGTATACAAGTAATCCAAGTAAAGACCATTGGCATGTTGTAAATAGAGTATTAAAATACTTGAAAGGGACAATTAACTATAGTTTAACCTATAGTGGATATCCTTCAGTTTTAGAGGGATACAAAGATGTCAGTTGGGTAACATATGTAGAAGATCATGCCTCTACTAGTGGATGGATCTACAATCTTGGTGGAGGTGCAATTTCTTGGGGTTCAAAGAAACAAACTTGCATTTCCGACTCCACCATGGCTGCAGAAATAATCTAGACATACTGTTATAAGACATAGCTATGTGAAGGATTTGATTTCACATGGAGTAATTTCCATTGTGTTTGTAAGAACAGAAAATAATCTTGCAGATCCTGTATCGAAAGGTCTAACGAAAGACATGGTGTTGAAGACATCATTGGGGATGGGTCTCAAGCCCATATCTAATTGATCACCAATAGTGGAAACTCAACTCACACTTAGTTAAAAATTAAGTCTTTAGTTCAATGGTGAAAGTACATTATTAGATTGATTACAAGTACTTTATTATAAATACATCCCACAAGACAAATGTACTTGGGGACCATAAGTAAAAGGATGGAAGGTTGAGTTTTACTCTTAATGGACATATAGAAATAATTTGCTGAGATGCATATTATGGTTGCATTTATGATATAGTCTACCTATACGAGAAGAAGTCGGCCGCTTCATAGAGTTAAACGGCTTGACTCTTAATTTCTCGTGAAAAGGATATGTGACACAAGGCTTTATTAAAAGTGTCAACTTTCATAAATTATTTTGATAGTACCGAAATATCATGTGTAAATTACGAACACTTGCTCCAATGAAATGATTAGTTCAAAGCTTGTCTACCAATTCATTCGGGGATAAGTGAAAACATAATTTACTAAGTAATGGTTCAAGTTGTAAGACACCATATTCTGAAATAATGATATTTCCAGAAATATGAGATTTAGTTATATTTTGTAAATGGTGGGGGATTGTAGATGATTTCCAAAATATCATGCAAGCTGTAATTTTGTAATATGTATATGAATTGTTATTATATTTAATGGCAGTTGAGATATATGGTGTAGTGGTAAGGTGTGACATAATGCACTCCCTGGGCAGAGCTTTGAACCTCTACTATGTCAATTTTGAGTTTAAACTGTTTTATAACGGGAATAAAATTTATTCCAAAACTAACGGACATACGGTTCAAACACACAACCCCTGGCTGAAAGGGTGCAATTTTACCAACTGATCCAACGTATTTCTTGGCTACAAATTCGTATGCTAAACAATATACAAGTGCATAAATCATTTTCAAAAGGTGTTTCTCTTCATCAAATGGCTTGAACTTATCTATAAATAGATACATTTGAGAAGCCTAATAGATACGAAAATAGAAATACATACAACCTTTTCTCTACCATTTCAATTATTCTAAATCATCTTTCACTTCATTAATGCATGAGTGAAGTTTGAGAAATATCATTCTGTAGTCGATTATCAAAAGATATGCTTAGTGTGTGCGTGCAATTCACATTAAGGAATTCAAAGTATCCTGAAGGGAATTCGCTATTGATCTCAATTTCATCCAATATACTATAATTGGTGGGGGCGAATTGATCCTAAAAGTTAGTGTGAAATTCGCACACTTTGAAGTTTAAAGGAAAATATTCATCAACACCTTCTTTGTTTTAGTGCTGTTATATATTCTCAACAACCAGAAAATCCAACATTTTCATGGATAAACTATATGTTATGTTGGTGGTTTTGCTGAGAACATGGGTGTTGGTTCAGCCTTCTATACCAAGTTGATAAGAGATATCACATATATTGAGATAGCTTTTCGCAATAACTGGTAACTTTTTGTTTGAAATAGATTCAACCCTAGTGCTTCTTGCTTTCAAGTCCTTCAAACTTTCTCTAAGAAACAAGTGGGCTAGTTATTGTTAGAGATTGTCTAGGAACACAAATTTTTTGGTTTTTCATATATTTAGATAAGAGAACCAAAGATACTTAAACTAACATAGGTTTAACCTTAACTTCATATATTTTTTGGAACGAGCTTCTATCTACTCTTATTCACTATTATAATAGAAACGGGAATGACTTGTTAAATTATAGTTTTAGGGTTACTCTTTCCATTCTTATATATGCTCCTCTACCATCATGAAAAATCATGATTGTCCCTAGAGTTCAGAAATGCATCTTCGGGCGTATCTTTTTAAGTCATTTCTCAAACCAAATTGAAGAGACACCCCTATTATGCCAAAATTTAATCCGGATATGCATCTCCGTATGCATAAAAGTGAATCAGAAGATACATCTCCGTAAATACCATTTATTCAAAAATTAGTGGTTTGTCCAAAAATGTATCTCCAGACACTTTTGTTTCAAATCCTCGCGTCAAACCTCCCATGTTCCTCTTTCTTCATTTTCTAAGAGAAATATCGCATCCCCTCGAGCTTTTGAGCTCTCTCTCCCATTCAAGCTTCTCTCCCTAGCAAAGATCTACCATCAGAGCTCTTTATCCTCTTTTCTAGCACATCAAGCTTCTATTTCTCATCATTTTGATTAGGTAAGTATTTCAAAATTATATCTTTTTTTATGTTTTGATTCGTAATTAGTTGTTTAAGCTAAAGTTGCATTAGATACATTAGATAGCAGTGTAAAGGAAATTGCTAGCCTACAAGAACATGTGTTGACATATTTTTTTAGGGTTAGGGCAACAATGTCGTTTCTTCCATGGCTGAGAATCGCAGGTTTGTTGGGAGATGCATCTCTAGATTTGCTCTGAACTATTTTTAGAGACGTGTCTCCGGATTTGACTCAGCCTGAAATTTGGTTAATTTTGTGGATTTTATGGTTTTACTATGAGTTTTTTTTCTCTGTGTCTGTTTGTAACACATGTGCAATGGCTAAAAACAACCCTGACAGAATTAGGCTCGGTCGTGTGTCCCAAATCACGTTGGTATCACATAATATGGCCACAGACAGAACTACGAGGCCATGAGTTAATGATAACCCGTTTGATGGTTCGCAACGTCGAGGTTTCCAACCATATTTTACTTCTCATAGCCGCCTCTCTCAGGCATCTACTTCACGGCGCCACGAGTCCTCAAATGATGTAGTAGAATTTGAAGTCCTTAAAGCATGGGAGGAAGTTGTTGCCAATGTCGCTTTAAAGAGTTACCCAGGAAGCCCATTTGACACCTCTTTACTGCATCTCTATGCAAACCATACTTCTAGGCATGTATGAGAATGAGAGGTATTTTTTTTTTGCAATACATATGTTTTCAACTAATTAAATCTACACTAATGGTGATATTTTCTTTTTACAAGAGTGTACATGTTTGAAATTGGTAAACCACAACAGGAAGATATTGGAGTTGCCACAACTCACTTCTGCTTTGTTTGTTGATGTTATTCGTTATTCTGGTATTATCAATTTATGTTCTGTTATACATGACCATAAACCACAACATGCAAGCGGATTTTGCAGAGAGGTGGAATTTTGGGACATCATCTTTCCACCTTCCTATAGACGAGATGATCATCACCTTGGATGACGTCTCATGCCTCTTGCATCTTCCCATAAGGGAAAATTACTAGACCATAAAAGAATCGGTTGGGAGAAAGTCGTCGAGATTATGGTCACCTATTTGGGGGCTCGCCCAACTAAGGCCTTAAAAGAGGCAACTAACACAAGAGGTGCTCATGCAAGATTTAGTTTTTTTGGAAAATCTTTATAAAGACCATCTGCAGTGGGGGCTTGGATGGCAAGGGTGATGATATGCAGGTTGAGTACCACCGAAAGTTTCCATTGAGGTGTTACCTCTTATTCCTACTTGGCACATCCATGTTTGTGAACAAAAGTGAAACATATGTCAATGTGGTCTACCTTAAGTACTTCATAGAATTGATAGTGATTCATGAGTACAACTGGGAAGTTTCCTATTTGGTCTACCTATACTCGAAGTTGGGCGAGGTTGTCTATGGAAGACAAAGCAGGTGAAAGGGAGTTGCACGCTGCTTACGATAATTTATTGTTACTAATATTTTCATAATTCATTTGTTACACTCTTTTTAATATAGTATCTGAACCATTTTCAAAGATGGATCATCTCCTACTTCCCTCGCATCACCGCGTGGGAAGTTGTGTCTACCCACAATGAGGATTGGCCACATGTTGCCGCATTTATCCCGTACAGAGAGAATAATAAGGTCGAGATATTCAGAGTATATCTTAATCGTCATGTATATGACGTTTGTATATGCCCATACATGGGTCACCGTGAGACGCGCCTGTTTCACGTCATTTCCTTATACTCCAGATTAATGGCGTGTGGGTCATCTCTTATGTATCTTTATCTTCCCGAGCGAGTGATGTGATAGTTTGTCTATTTGCAAATTATTTTGAGACTCACCTATGAGTCTGCTCCTCCCACACTTAGTCGTATATATTTTGATATAATTTCGATAGTCACTTGGTACCAGAGGAGTATCGCAGGGTGCCAACTCCTTTTGAGTGGGATCTATATGACGGCTACATGAGATGGTTTTATAGGGTGTCAGACCTTATCATGACACCAGACACTTCTGAGAGACTACCTAAGTCAGCTAATCAGGAGGTACTTAAAGCTAGGAATGACCATAACAAAGACGTGTCGGCAGTCTGTCGGCGTGTTTTGGAGATGAGTAGATTAGGCATAAAGGAAGGAATCTTTAGGATGGCAGTCTCCAGTTGACCCTCGTGGAGAACAGGATTGTTAAGTTACAGAATGACGTGCAATACAGGCGGATGAGAAGGCATAGGGGTTAGACATATCCATTAGTTTATGTTAGATGTATTGTTTTTGTATTTTTGGACAAATATTATGTACGGTCTTGACTTTTTGGATTTACTTTAATTAATATATGAATTTTTACTTTCATTTAACTTTAATATAACTCGAGTTTACTTTAATATAACTTGGCCTAAAAAAATTATAATGTTGTGACAATGGTGCTGCTCTTAAACTATTCAGGGGATATTTCACAAATGTATCTCCGGATACATCCAAATAACCTATGGAGATGTATCTTCATAACATATTTTGTTCATAATGGGATGGGTCTCAGAATAACGCATTCTAGTGTGATTTTGGATACGTCTGAATATGTAACTTCGAACGCGTGAAGAGAATTTTCGGATTTCCAAATGTATGGGATGCACACATAAGGGTGGAAAGAGAATCCCCTAGTTTATTACCTTTTGAGATCATCTTTTTTTTTAAACAACAATTTATTAAACCAAACAAAACAAATTACAAATGGGCCTTAGGTCCGTTTTGTCCACCTAGTTTAACATTTTGGTCATTTTCTCTTTTTTATGTATTTTTTATAAATATGTCTCTACCTTATAGCCGTTAATATGTTTGATTAAAAAAATTTATACATGATTTTTTTTTTTGGATTAATGTCATAACTCATTATCCTCTCTAAAATTTTGTTTCCTTCTTTCTTTTATAACCAAATTTTTCTATTATACAATTTCTTTTTCTTCAAAGTTTAAATAATAAAATAGTATAGTTAGATTCCATTTGTTTGCATACACATTACACAATGATAACTGAATTTTGTTAATATTTTAAACTATTAACTTTAACATTTTTGTTAGGCTAAATACCCCTTTTGGTTCCTTTATCTCTATCCCAAATTTCATTTTGGTCCCTCAACTTTAAAAAAGAATGATTTCATATCTTATCTCTTCAAACAGCGCCACATTAGACCCTTTTGTTAGGTTTGTTAGTAAAAAAAAAGACACTTGACTGATATCTGACGCTGATGTGGATTAAATATTCTTCGAGATAGAATAAAGATTAGAACAAAATACTGAAATGTTGAGATGTACGATTTGGATTTTGATTTCCATTTTCAGAGCAATTTGCTTACCTCAACTGATACTGCTACAACATCAAAGTTCTTCAAAATTAAAAAGTAAAATCTGGGTTTAAAGCAAATCTAGGTTTGAACCAATATGCAAAAAAAAACTTAAAGACCAAAACCATGAGACAAGTTGGGTTGTCATCAACAGCAAGAACACACATACCCACGGGAAAACGATTAATGACCCCATCTTCATCCCTCAAATTAACCTTTTGATTCTCCACAACCATCTTCAGAGAATAACACAATTAAAACACCAAACACTTTTTCAGAGATCAAGTGAATAAAAATTCAATCTTGGAATAGAAATTAAATAAAGAAAAGGGTAACAGAATCGAAAGTGATGAATCTGAAACTAACAAAACATAATAGAGAACTTTATCTTGCATTTTATCATATCCAGGTAAACATGTCACTCTTTCATTTGCTGGCCTGATTTCACCCTTATCTCTTACTTCTTCCTCTTTTTACAATTGTATTTTCTCTCTCTTTGTTTTCAACCGTTCTTTCATCTTCGTATTTTTCCTTTTTTATTTCTGCAATGGATATCGTCCACCACCGGAATCATCTTCAGAGTTCTTAAGAATCAAATAAATGAAAGCTCTACTATTGTTATTTATTGGTTTTAAGAATCAAATAAATGAAATAGCTACTACTGTTATTTGTTGGAAATGAAAGAGGATTGGGATTTAAGGTCCACAACTTGTTCCTTAAGAATCCATGATGGTCAAAAGAACCAAGATTTTAGAACTGTATATGGATTAAAATCTATCTAAGCTAAAATACATATATATCCATAATGGATCCACATCTCTACTACTTTTATTAGTCTGAAATCATTGCTCTACTATTATTATTAACCTGAAATTGCATAAGCCATAACACATATTATCCTTGAAGAGTTTCATAAATATTGATTCACTTTAGCATTTAATGCATCAACAAAAATTAAACATATATTTATGGTTGAATAGCAATTCTTCTCCATGTTCATTTTTCCTGGATGTAACTTATCCTCCATATAGATACACAACAAATGAAAATCATTCTTAAATATAATTAGAATTTTTATCCAAATTGTTAGGGCTGATACACTTAGACGAGGGAGGAATGAGAGACAAGGGAGAATGAATAGTAATTATATTGAATTGTTAAAATTGAATTACACTATACATGTATATATACAAGTAGGTTACTTGTAACTCAAGTAACTAATCATAAAAAATTAACGAACTTTCTAACCATGTAACTAATTGTCTTAGATTATATCACATCATACCCCCTTATAATCCGAGTTGCTAAACACAAGCTAATCGATATGAACTATTCCTAATTTCTTTCTCAAAGTTAGGATTTTGTGGATCTTCAATCCTTTGGTGAAAATGTCGGCCAATGTGCTTCACTCTAGTAATGCCTTACTTCAAGTTCATCTTGATTTTTCTTATCCATTATGGAGTGAAATCTAACTTCAATGTGCTTACTCCTTCTATGCAAAACTGAATTCTTTGCAAGATTGATGGTTGACTTATTGTCAATCTACAACACCAGAGGTTTATTTACTTCGACCTCTATCTCATCCAATACAAATTTGATCCAGATTGCATGATAAGCAGCATAAGATCTTGCTATATACTCAACCTCACACGATGGTAATGCCATCATATGCTGATTTCACAAGCACCATGAGATAGGGGCACCATATACTTGAAATAAATAACTAATTGTGCTTCTTTGATATTTCATATCTCCACACCAATCAACATCTAAATAGCAATTAATCACAGCTTTTTTGCTTTCAGAATCTCGTGAAAACAAGAGTCCACAGTTTATTTATCCTTTAGGTATATCAGGATTCTTCGTGCATCATTCATGTGTGACACCTTTGGTCCATCCATGTATTTTCTTACAAATTCGACTGAGAAACATATATCAGATCGGCTATTGCACACATACCTCAGAGATCCTACAATTTGTTTGAACAAAGTGACATCGACCTTGTCCTCTTCTCCATGCTTTTCTAGTTTCAGATTAGTTCCAATAGGTGAGGATGCATGATTCGAATCATCCATACTAAATCTCTTGAGCATTTCTTTGACATACTTCCTTTAATGCAACATCATACCTTGCTTGGTAATTTGAAATTCCATGCCTAGAAAATACGACATGTTTCCCATATCCAAAATTTCAAATTACCTCTTCATCAGCTCCTAGAACTTCGATAAGTTCTCCATGCTATTTCCAGTTACTAGCAAGTCATTGACATATAAGAAGATGATGGTTATATATTGTGCCATGAAATGTACATAAACACCATAATCAGACCTGTATTTGATGAATCTCAATTCGACTAAGTATGAGTCAATTTTCTTGTTCCATGCCTTAGGTGCCTATTTGAGACCATAAAGAGCTTTGTGCAACTTGTACACTTTCCTTGCTTCCTCTTGTATCATAAACCCAGGAGGTTGTGTGATATACACGAATTTATATAGGGGACCATTCAAATATGCTAATTTCACATCTAAGTAAAATGTTGACCATCTTTGCTTGCATGCCAAGGCTACCACCAATCTGACATTCTTTATTCTTGCTACTGGTGCATATACTTCAGAGTAGTCGAGTCCTACTCTCTGAATAAATCTTCAAGCTACTAGTACTTGTATAGAATATTGAACCTCTTTCCTCTCGACAATCCTTAACTCATATTCCTCCAACGAACCAATAAAATCTTTAAGTTTCAAGGTTTCAAGATTGTTGGATTCTTGAATAGCTGCGATAACATGATCAAAGTGGGAGGTTAATGTACATATTACCTTCTCAACTATCATCTTATCAGTTAGGACTTCACCACAACATTTCATGAGATGAACAACATTCTGCACCTTTGAGACATAACCTGCAAACTTTTCATTTTCTCTCATCTACAGTAACTCATATTGTCTTCGCAATTTCTGCAATTTAACAACTTTAACCTTCTCACCACCTTCATAATACTTGACAAGAATACGCTATGCCTCCTTCGCCGATTTAGCATGAGAAATCTGATCGAAATTCTTCGTATCTATTGAATATTGAATATAGAATGCAACCTTGCAATATTTCTTCTTCGCATCCTTGTGAGTAACTCTATCAGCGTCATTTTCATTTTGGACAAGCTCAGGAACGCCATTAGTAACCACTTCTAGAGTTTAATTCAAACCATTTCCATCAAGAATTGGAAGAGAATTGGGAATACCATTGCTACCATTCATCTTTGCAGCAAACACAATTCACGATCCCGGAAACACGACCATCGACGTGCAGTTCTTGAATTCACGATCAAGAAAATGAACCAGAAGCTCTAGATACCAATTTGTTAGTGTTGATGCACTTGTGTGAGGGGGGAAAGAGAGCTAGAGAGAGAGAGAAAGAGAGAGAGAGAGAGAGAGAGAGAGAGAATGAATAATAAATGTATTGAATTGTTAAAATTGAATTACACTATACATGTATATATACAATAGATTACTTGTAACTCAAGTAACTAATCATAACAACCTAACTAACTTGTTAACCAAGTAACTAACTAACTTAGATTATATCACAAAACAAATGATATGGTACATTGATGGATCATAAATGAAAAATAGATAGGAATATGAAACCAATTGATGAATGAAAAGTGAGAATTTGGATATGAGTGAGGAATTTAGAGCTACCATCAAAAGAAGAGATGGTTTGTACTTAATACCTACTGCTCATGTTCCTTTTCTGGTAAGATAAACCATACAAGAAAAAGCGATAAGTATAACCTTGAATTTGTTTTTCTACATTTGGTTTTGAAATAAAGCTTTGTTCATCTTTATTGGGTTTAGTAGGATCTCGGGAATTTCTAAATGTGTTATTCCAAATTTTGTAACCGCGAAAAAGATTATGGCAAAACGGTATTGGCAGATGCAGATACTAATGTTGTTATTGTTATTCAAACTAACATTGTTTCAACATTTTTAGTATGTTTATCTCTCGGGGAATAAAAAAAAACATCGTACCATTTCCCTTTTGTCTAAATCCTTCAGTCTTAAAAATTTCAGTGTGACCATTCATCCTCTAAAAGCTCAAAGGATGAAGGATGTCATTTAGACTCATCCATTCACTAGTTGGATAAAAGGTATGTCACCAATGGTGCCTCAACCACCAATACATATTCTTGTGGAGGCATTTTCATGGATAAACTATAGGTTATGCTGGTGGTTTTGACGAGAACATGTGTGTTGGTTCAACCTTCTATGCCAAGTTGATAAGAGATATCACATATATTGTGATAGCTTTTTGCAATAACTGGTAACTTTTTGTTTGAAACAGATTCAACCCTAGTGCTTCTTGATTTCAAGTCCTTCAAACTTTGTCTAAGAAACAAGCAGGCTAATTATTATTATTAGAGATTGTCTAGGAACACAAATTTTTTGGTTTTTCATATATTTAGAGAAGAGAACCAAAGATACTTTAACTAAACTAGGTTTAACCTTAACTTCATATATTTTTTGGAACGAGCTTCTATCTACTCTTATTCACTATTATAATAGAAATGGGAATGACTTGTCAAATTATAGTTTTAGGGTTACTCTTTCCACTCTTATGTGTGCTCCTCTACCACTATGAAAAACCATGATTGTCCCTAGAGTTCGGATATGCATCTTCGAACGTATCTTTTTAATTCATTTCTCAGACCAAATTGAAGAGACACGCCTATTATGCCAAAATTTAATCCGGAGATTTATTGTTGGATGTGTTGGATATGAATCTCCATCTATTGTAAAGTACCTTGAACTAACAACAAGAGATTTATTCACTGCTCATTTTGTTGATTGTCATTTTGATGAATCAAATTTTCCAGCATTAGGGGAAAAGAATAAGAAGCTGGAAAAAGAGATCAGTTGGAATGAATTATCATTATCTCATCTTGATCCTCGAACAAAATAATGTGAACTAGAAGTTCAAAAGATAATTCAGCTGCAAAACTTAGCAAATCAAATACCAATTGCATTCATTAGTCCAAAAGGTGTGACTAAATCATATATACCAACTGCAAATGCTCCAATAAAAATTGATATCCCTGTTGGACAACCCAATGAGTCTTAGCCACGTCTGAAGCGTGGCAGACCAATCGGTTCCAAAGATAAAAATCCTCGAACAAGAAAGGGAGCTAAGAATAAAGATGGCCCAAGTGAGGATATAGAAAATCTAAAAGAACCTTCAGACATAATAAACATTTCATATCTAGAAGAGATTGATCAGGTACCTGAAACTCATGAAAATAAAGAGATTTGGATAAATTATGTTCAAAATGGAATACAATAGAACTGAAACGAAGTCGACATTGATGATGTTTTTGCATAAAATATATTGCTAAATGAGATAAATGACAAAGAGGATCAGGAACCAACCTCTATCAAAATTTGTAGACAAAGTGAGGACTGGCCAAAATGGAAAGATGCAATTGAAGCATAATTAAACTCACTCTACAAAAGACAAGTTTTTGGACCTGTAGTCTGAACACCTCAAGATGTGAAGCTAGTTGGATACAAATGGGTTTTCATACAAAAACGAAATGAAAAAAATGAAATTGTGAGATGCAAAGCTCAACTTGCTACTCAAGGATTTTCGCAAAGACATGGAATTGATTTTGATGAGACATATTCACCTATAATGGATCCAAGCACTTTTCAATATCTAATAAGCCTTGTAGCACATGAAGGGCTTAATTTTCACATGATGGATATTGTAACAGTTTATCTGTATGGTTCACTTGATAGTGAAATTTACATGAAACTCCCTAAAGGGTTCAATATACCAAATGCACACAACTCTAAATCTTGAGAAAGCTACTCCATAAGATTAAACAAGTCTCTCTATGGGTTAAAACAATCTGAACGAATATGGTATAATCGTCTCAGTGAATATTTTCTTGGAGAGGGATATACAAATAACTCAATTTGCCCTTGTATTTTATAAAAAGATCAGGAAAGGAATTTTCAATAATAGTTGTTTACGTGGATTACATATCTTAGTGCAATTGGAGCACTAATGTACCTTGCTAATTATACACGTTCTGACATATCATTTTTTGTCAATCTATTAGCAAGATAAAGTTCTTCACCTACACTGAGACATTGGAATGGAGTCAAACATATACTTCGTTACCTTAGAGGTATAATAGACATGGGTTTGTTTTATACCAAAGTATCCAGATTTGAATTAACAGGTTATGCAGATGCAGGTTACTTGTCAGATCCTCATAATGATAGATCACAATCAGGTTATTTATTTACATGTGAGGCCACAACTATTTCATGGAGATCGGTGAAACAAACCATAACAGAAACATCATCTAATCATGTGAAACTTTTAGCATTACATGAGGAAAGTCGAGAATGTGTTTGGTTGAGATCCTTAATTCAACACATACAAAACACTTGTGGTTTATCTTCTAAAAAATAAATACATCGACCATATATGAAGATAATACAATATGCATCGCTCAATTGAAAGATGGTTACATTAAAGGAGACCGGACAAAACACATTTCTCCAAAGTTATTTTTTTACTCATGATCTTCAAAAGACTGGTGATATAAGCATCCAACAAATTTGTCCATGTGATAATCTTGCAGATCTTTTCACAAAGTCACTCCCAAGTATAATTTTTAATCAACTAGTACAAAAGATTGGCCTTCATCGAAGAAATGATCGTTCAGATGAGGGGAAGAAATGAAAGGATATTGTACTCTCTTTTTTTCACTAGATTTTGTTTCACTGGATTTTTTTAGTAAGATTAACGAGGCATATCCTCAATGGACATCCAATGGAGAGTGTTACGAACAAAGATAAAAGTGGATGTTCATCCGTATTCTTCTTTTCATCTTCTTATTCCCTATTAATAGCTGTGATTTTCCATCTCCCTAAGGTCCTATAAATAAGATCCACATTACAATGTAAAATGTACTTTTGAAGAAGATAATATAATATTACTTTCTCTCTTCTCTTCCTCTCTTTGATCTCTATGTTTTTCTATTTAGTTTTATAACAAAAAAAGAAATAATATGTGAAAATCAATACTTAAAACATTTCTCGTTAAAAGAAAAACCACTTTTTTTTAAATCTACACATATTTTTAAATTACATCATTCTATTATAATTTTCTTTTTTTAAACGACACTCAATAATCATCAAACCGTCATTCCTAAACATAGTTACCTCATCCAACCTAATATTTGTCGTCGTTATTTAACTTAAAATTAATGTACTTATTTTTTTTCAATTTTTTTAAATTAAGTTATTATTGAATTAAATATATTATTTTGTTTATTTTTATATTATATCCTATTAATTTATGTATTATAAATTATTTGAGTTTTATTTTAGGTATTATATTCTGTTATTTTATTTTTGAGGTTAACTATTTTATATTATTTTATTATAATAATTTAAGTTATTCAAATTAATTTTGAATACAGTAGAAATTAAGTTTATTGTTATTGTGTGTATTATTAATTTTGTGGTATTAAGTTTATAATTAATTTTTTAAATATTTATTTTACTTATTTGTGAACTTATGATCATATATGACTTATGTATAAAATTTAATATTATATTATCAAATTATTTAATAAGAAGTTTATAGTAGGGATTTTTTTAAATAATCTATTTTTCAATTAAAATGCTAAAATAATTATTTTTTCAAAATATTTATTGAAATAACCATATTTCGTGAAGCATGCGTCAGTTGGACTAACACATCTATTTTGTCATTGAGCATAGGCGCCAATGCAATTGGCGCATGCATGCAATGAAGTCAATGCAATTGGCGCATACTTACTATATATCATGTGTATGCGTCATTGCATGTGGCGCATGTTGTATATAATTTTTTTAAATTTAAAATTTTATATTTATAAATAAATAAAATAAATAGGTAAATGAAATATAATTATTAATATTATAATATAAAGTTAAAATACATAACAATTGACAAGAAAATCAATGACTCACACGATTGAAACGCCCATCTGTTCCACATTCTTGTGCTTTAGCCTGCCTTTGAGGTCTCCCACGATTTCCCTGAGGTGTTTGGGGTCTTTGAGTGCTGACATGATGCAATGGTGGCTGGTGTGAAGGTCCAGCGGTATTTGACAGATTTGTCATCATTTTTCTCCAATAGTCGGGGGTTGTCGCCAACGGTGCTGCCGTAATTGAGTTCGGTGCCCATGTTTTCATAGTTGGGTCGTTGTGGTTTGGTGGTTTGTGGACGGTATGGTTGCCTGAATTGGGACATTGAATCGTTTTGGAAACTAAGCAATGGTTCCTATGGTGTATTAAAGTCAAACAATGGTTGGGTGTTGTGGCGATGAGATGTTTGGGTGTTCATAAGTGGGGGCTATGATGGCATGAGGTTGAATCGTATGAATCATCCATTGATAGGTAAACCTAACAACATATAGACATCCTCAAGTGTGATGGTACACTCACTGAAAGGAAGGTGAAATGTGTGGGTCTCGGGTCTCCATCTTTCTAACAAAGCAAGAATAAATTTATAGTCAACTAAGTATGAGACTATGTTGAGTAGATTACCAAAACCGCATCCTCGAAGATATGGTTCTATTAAAGGATCGTGTGGTACATATTTATGTACATGATATAGAAATCTCTTTGGGTCCTAACAAAACATAGTTAAGAAATAAGTAAGAATAAGTAATAAAAAATATAGACATTTTGTTAGGAAATAAGAATAAGTAATAAATAATATAGAATAAGTAATAACATACAAATGTCGTAATATTATTGATTGTTCCTCGATGTTCATCACCCATGGTCAATAGAGACATATTGTTGCAGATGGGTTGAGTGTTGCAGATAAGTTGAGTGTTGCAGTATTTATAGATGTGAAAGTAAGTTGAGTGTAAGCTTAAGGGTAAGTTGCATTCACGGGAAAGTTTATTTTGCATGTGATGTATGTGAACACGCCATTGGTAAGGGTGCATGAATGTCTTTTTGCATGTGAACATGCGCCATTGGAAAGGGAGCATCAATGTATTTTTGCAAGTGATGCATGTGAACAGGCGCCATTGGTAAGGGCGCATGCCTTGTCTTGTTAGAGCAGGGGAATCCTACAGGGAATCATGCAGGGCGCATGCCTTGTCTTCTGCATGCAAGATTTGTGGCAGATATTCTTGTAGTTTGAACCCTAGGCTTATGCATATAAGATTATTATTATAAGCCACTACAAATGGAGCCTAAGTTATATCCATATAGCATGCGCCAGTCCCTTTGGCGCATACCTTGAATTATGGTTATTCAACATTTACCCTATTTAACTGCATGTTAATATGTGATTAATGCACTCACCATCAAACACTAAACTTGCATCTTACAAAAATGTCTTTATCACCACATTACATTATCAATGCCCATACCAATGGTGAAATATTTGAGTATCAGTTATTCGGTTTTTGTTTTCGTAACATAGAAGTAACTTGGTTTACAATAAATAGACGATAAAATTTTTCACATTTGAAACAAAGAATAGAAAATAAGTTGCAGTGTAGTCAGGTGGGACAAATCATCTACAAAAATCCGGTGTTTTTTGCAGACAACCAAGTAAAGTTTTATCAGTTGAAGATTCGAGATGATGACGATGTTCCCCATATGTTTCTCAGTCATTAACAATCTGGGTTCAATGATATTGAGTTATATATATTAACACAACAAAATAAATTATCTCAGTTCGTTGTTCTGTCACAAGTGTTTTGTGAAATTGATGACGACGAACAAGCTGAAGTTGATGTTGTTGACGAGGAAGAAGAAGAAGATGAGTTATTGGTTGATGAAATGGTGAACGATGAAACTGTCAACCACCAGCAAGAGTCATTACCAGCTAGTCATGTATATTGTCCACCTTGACACATGACAAGCTTGAATTTGGGTACATATGAACCTTCGTCATATATATTTTACAATCCTTATGTGCAAATTCAAAGATAATTGAAAAAAGGAGACAAATTTCGCACAAAAGAAGACTGTGTAAGGGCCATTAAAAATTATCACCTGGAATTATCAACTGATTATAGGGTTGATCGAACTAATGCAATGAGGTATAAGATGTATTGTCGAAATGAGCTATGCCTATTCTAATTGTCAGCATCTTACCGGAAAAGAAGTGATTCTTGGGAGATAGGTTCTATGGGTTCAGTTCACACATGCTTAATCACGAACCCAATGCAGGATCATTGCAAACTCAGCTCTCAGTCAATATGCGATGAAATTTTGTTCGTCATTAGCGATAATTCGTTGTTAAAGGTGAGTACAATAATCTCGCATATTGTTAAGCAATACAACTATATTCCATCATACAGGAAAGCATGGATAGTTAGGACTATGGCAGTTAAAAAAGTGTTTGGCAATTGGGAGGAGTCATACGAAGAACTTTCAAAATGCTTGGTGGCACTTAAGCATTATGATCCAGGGACTATTGTCAGTTTGGAAACATTGTCGGCTATACCCCAGACGGGACTTGTGTTAGTGGTAATGACATATTCCACTGACTCTTCTGGGCGTATCAACCATGCATCAAAGGTTTTGCTTTCTGTAAACCTATTATACGAATTGATGGTACATGGTTATACGAGAAATATAAAGGAACGCTACTGATGGCAGTGGCACAACATGGCAACAACAATATTTTTCCAATCGCTTTTGCACTAGTTGAAGGGGAGACTACTGGGGGATGGAGTTTTTTTCTAAAAAATATCCGATTGCATATTGCTTTTCAACCTAACTTATGTTTGATCTCAGACAGACACCCTTCAATAGTGAGTGCCTATAAAAACATAGATAATGGTTGACAGGATCCTCATTCGACGCATGTCTACTGCATTAGACATATAACTCAAAATTTCATGCGGGATATCAAAGACAAAACATTGCGGAAGAAGGTTGTCAATGCAGGCTATGCATTAACAAAACCTTCTTTTAAACACTATCGTGAAGACATCTGATTGTCAAACACAGATGCAGTAAGGTGGATCGACAATATTCCATTGGAGAAGTGGACTAGGGCATACGACAACGGTCAACGATGGGGCCACATGACAATAAATCTTGTGGAATCAATGAACTTTGTCTTCAAAGGCATCTGAAGCCTACCTATAACCGCTTTAGTGCAAACAACATATTTTAGGCTAGGGGCACTGTTTGAGATCAGGCGTTCCAAATGGAGTTCAGCGTTACAATCTGGGCAGTTATTCAGTGATGCTTTAATGAAATTCATTAAAGAGGAAGCGGCCAAAGCTAACACACATGTGGTCACGGTGTTTGACCGTACTAAAGGTTGGTACAGTGTTGTTGAGTCAATGGATCACAATGAAGGCATGCCGAGGGGACACCATCGAGTGGAACTAGATAGAGGTTGGTGCAACTGCAGAAAATTCCAAGTCTTTCGTATGCCCTACTCTCATGTCATAGCGGCATGTTCAAAGGTTCGACAGGATCCTTCCAACTTACTATCCGACATTTACAAAGTCATAAACCTTTGCAATATTTACAAAATTAGCTTTTTGGTGGTAGCAAAAGAAGACTACTGACCTGCATATCAAGGGGACATTCTCTGGCATAATGAAATAATGCGAAGAAAGAAAAATGGCCGCCCAAACAGCACTCGTATTCGAACCGAAATGGATACGGTGGACAAAATGGTTAGATTATATAGTTAATGTCGTCAGCCCGGTCATAATCGTACTAATTGTCTCAGTGTTGGAACAAGCACAACAAGATAATTTTAATTGTAACTCTTTTGCTTTATATTAAAAACAACATTCATTTCATATGATAAGCAGAAAAAATACAATAATTAAACAACAACACAAGAAACTACAACAAATAAAATAACATCACAAACAAATACAACACATAAACAACATAACTATGCGATTACAACCATCAAAACAATTTTGTGAGAAGTATACATCATCCTGTGAACGTCTCTGTCAGTTTTAATATTGACCTAGAAACGAACTTCTCCATTTTGGTTGAACGTCGTATCAAGTCATTGAATTCTTCTGATCCTTTCACCATTTGCAATTTCTCTATCTAACCAATAGTTCAAGGTCTTGTTAAGATGTTCGAACGTATCTACATTCCAAAGTCGAATCTTCATCGCAAGCTGCACTGCTGAAAAAACTAAATCGGCATTTCTCTTGTGAATATAAGGACACAAATATGAATATGAAGACATTTTAAAGAAAACTGAAGGAGGTTGAAGGAAAATGGAACGAGAGGGTAAGAAGTTGTGTGAAAAATCATGGGAGGTGATGTTGTGTATTTATATATGAATGGTGGAGCAGTAACCACATGCATTGGTGCACACGTATAAGGGAATATGCATGCGTCATTGCATGTGGCGCCTACACATGCATGCGTCACTCCTAATGGTGTTTTGGTCATGGATGTGCCAGTGCATGTGGCGTCAATGACTAACATTTTCATTGGGTGCGTCAATGCAACTGACGCTTAGGTTAGATGTTTTATGAAAGATGGCTATTTCGATAAATATTTTAAAAAAATTATTATTTTAGTATTTTAATTGAAAAAATCAATTATTTAAAAAATTATAATAGATTTTAATGACAATTCTTGTCGATTTGACCTTTAGCCCAATTTTTAAAATATTGGATGTAAGAGATAAGTTGTAGAATAATTATTTGATTATATATTAAAAAAATAAAGATTAATGCATAACAATTAAATTCAAAAGATATTTGATAATGTTAAAATAAAAATATATTAATTTCAAATAATTACATATAAAACAATTATAATATATATATATATATATATATATATATATATATATATATATATATATATATATATATATATATATATATATATATATATATATATATATATATATATATATATATATATATATATATATATATATATATATATATATATATATATATAAAGCAAACATTCAATTATTGGGAATACTAGGTACTCCAACTCAATAAACAAATAACACCACCACGTGGTTTTACAGCCACATACACCACATCCTGTTCCCTTTCCGACTAATATTACACACCAACCAAAAATTGTGTTGCATAAAATTTGAAATTCACCTATATAGCCAATATTTGGTGCCAGTTAGTGATTGATAGTATTGATTTGATAGAAATAGGTATAAATTGGCTTAGAATAAATTCCAACCGCCCAAATTCATATTTCTTTGTCATTAGCTTATGATAGGATAAATTTGAACTAGTGTTTTTTTTCTTCCGAAAATCATATTATGTATAATAAATGTCTTTGATTTTGCAGTGGATTGTTTTTATGGTTCCTCTAAAAGATTTTCTTCTGTCAATGGTAATTTCTTTCGGTTAGATTTTAGGATATATTTGAATTGATTGAAATGGATGTAATAAAATGGAATGGAGTCAAATATGTGTTTGTTATATTGTTTGATTTTATAAAAAATAAATGAAAATAAATGAAATATGATAAAATTCATTGTATCTAATATTAATTATTTTAATCTATTTTTTATTTCAAGTAAATTGAGGTGTATTCAATAAACGGAATCAATTAATATCACAATTTCAATTTTATCCTGTAAAATTTTACTTTTATTATTTATATTAATGTTTTTTATGTAAAGAATTAAAATGGAATACAAAAATTATAATATTTTCCGCTCGGTGGATATTAATTCTGTTATGTCAATATTCCAACAATAAAATGCATGTATGTACTTTATGTTCTGCTTCGTTGGATAGGGGTATACGTTATTCTATAGTTTTGAATTATTTAATCAGACCTTCAAAATAGTGTTTTGATTTGGATATTTATATAACATTTAGTTGTTTTAGTATATATTATATATTTTTTTCTTTTAAAAGAATCATTGTGGTTAGAAAAACGTATAGAAATGGTATAAATAATATTTAGAAAAGATAATAATGTAAATTTTTAGTGTGAATGTGCATTGCCTGGGCAGTACAAGATTTATTCTTGTTTCATATTCAATTAATTAGTTATAATACAAGACAAAATTTTAAATACAAGATTAGATGGGTTTTCACAATTTCAGTTTGTTTTGATTATTTGATTTATTTTTGTTTGGATCTTTTGAATGGAACTTGAACATTTGATCTTATGTGTGTTTATTGAATGATGATGCTCGTAATTCATTCATTCTTGTTAAGTTGTCATAATCAAAACTTTTGAAAGGTATTATTAATCTGCATAATACATAGAACTACACTATATCTCTCTTTTCAATGATGACAATGCATCTTTTAAGAAGGTGGTAAAACATAAAATATAGAATAAAAAATTAGAGTTGTTAAGCTCTCCCTCACATACAAAGAGTGTGGAAACATGTGTTTGCAGATTATTGATCAAGGAAGCTCTCTTAAAGATGAACATGTTATTTTTTTTATGATGACAACTAGTATTTAATGATCACTGCAAAGATCCTCTAATAATGGTATTCTGCTAGAATAAATCTCAAGTCTCATCTCGAAGAAGAAATCAAGCAATTATCTGTATGACTGAATTATGTAATAAGTCTTGAAATTTTATAGTGTGAAAGAGAGGGAGTATGAAAGTTCGCCCTATTGCGTATGAATGCACAATATGTTGTAAAAGCATAAGAATTTTTTTCCGTAAAGTTATGCGCTTAATCACACACCAAAAAACAAATTTTATAACTTATTTTTCTTAAGAAAATATTTCTAAAATGCTTTAAAATTATGCCAGTTGAATTGAGAGTTGTCAGAAGAGTTATGGACAATTTTTTGTACTTGCCAATCATTGGGACTTATATCTCATTGATTGGATTAGTGCACAAATTCACCTTAAACGTATATGACAATGTCTTAATAATTGCTATATGTTTTTTCTTTCTTTTTAAAACTTTCTAATCGATTAATTTTAGGTCATCAGTCGATTAAAGCATAATGCCAATAAATTGACTCATTAATTTTGGTCACTAAAATTTTTATTTTTTGTGTTAACCTTTAGCCAATAAATAGAGGTATTTTTCCTCATATTTTAACATCTAAAATAGTGAGATCTCATATCTCATTTGTCATTCTCTCTCTAAAAAAATTATCAATTTCTCTCACTTAGAAATCGAGAAAAGTCATTTGCAAATGAGGTATCTTTGTATTTTTGGAAGGATAATATTGTAAATTCACCGACTAATATTTTTACCTTGGTTGAATAATTTATTCAATTAGAGATTTTTTATTTGGGCTCGAAAACCTTTAAAAATTTTGGTTTGGGAATTTAATTATTAAGTTGTTAGTTCGATTCTAAGACTCAACCCATTCAAAAGCTTTCATCAGTTCGAGATCATCCATATAAAATCTCATATTGGTTTGTGGTTATCCCGGTAAAAATCTATGTTTGGTTTGTAAGTTCAACCCTATTAAAAGCTTGCTAAAGTTGAAGATAAGCCAGATATAACATCTGATACGTTTGTGGTCAATCCGTCAAAAAATCCTAGTTCAGTTTGTGAGCTCAACCCAATTTAAAAGTTCATCTTGGTTTGAGATAAATCAGTGTAGAATCTCAATTTAGCTTGAGAACTACTCTCATTTTTTAATTATAATCCTACTTAATAAATATTATACGTTAATTTTTGTCACCTTATTAGAATGTCTCTATATTTTTTAATGGCAAGTTTATTATTTTTATTATTACTATGAATCAAAATTCTTTTTTTTATGTGTTTTATTTTTTACTTTCATTTATTTTTTATAATAACTTAATTGTTTTATAAGTTGTTGTGTTTATTGTTGTATAATTGTATTATATGAGTTATATTATCTAAAATTTAATTTTTTAAATATATTATCAGAGTAGTTGAATCATCAAGATGAAAAAATAATTCATCATATAATGATTCTATGATATTTATTAATATTTTATTTGCACTTTAATATATTTAGAGTATTTTAAGTATTAGAATATGTTTGAATAAGTTTTAGTTTTTAATTTTTTAAAAATATTATGTAAATCAATCTTAGCAAATATTTTTCAAGAAAAAATAAAAAAAATTCAAAAATTGTTTTAAAATTATACAATATTGCAAATTTGTCATTAATAAAAATTATATCACTTTTTCTTATTTTTTTCTCTTCACAATTTCCAAAACTAAAAACCAAAACATCTAAAATTATTTTAGTTTTTTAGTTTTTAAAACTCTTAACTAAAGAATAATTTTCAAAAATAATTTTGTAAAATTAGGTTACCAAAGTTTTATTGTTTTTAAATTTTAAAAATTAAAAAACAGTCTTACAAAACCAAATCAAACATATCTTAAATATTTTGTGTTTGGTTAATTATATTTTTTATGAATCGACAATTTTTTTTTCTTTTTTATGAATACTAGTTTGTTTTTATTTTATTTAGCATGAGTAATATAATATTTTAAAGATAAAAAGATAAATTAGTTTTAGAATCATGTTAGCGAATACCTCGGGACATTTTTTAAGGATATCAAATATAAAAAATATTTTTTATAAAAGTTAATTATTTTAATTTTCAATATATTGAATAAACGTATTTCCAAAAAATCTTACCACTTTACGCTCTTAAAGAGTGACTTTAGGACATCCGTTAGTATTTTCCTTAATTTTAAAATCATTCCTTAATTTTCCTTAATTTTAAAATCATTTTCCTTAATTAAAAATTCTTTTTAACCCTCCCTCGCCCTCTTTTAAATCAAACATATATTTAATTAAAAATCTCTCACCTCACCTCTCCTACGCTCTGCTTTAATAAAACCTCTCAACTTCTCTCCCTTATGTTGAATCAAGCAAATCCTTAAGATTTTTTCAAATACATTAAAGAACTTTTTAATATTTTCATAAAATGTTATATTTTTATTAAATTAATTTTATAAATATGTTGAAAACAGTCTCCTGTAATAATTAATGAACACAATTGAGAAATAATAATTATTTATACGTGATAATGACATTAATTTTTTTTTAAATAGTAATTTTAAAATTTAATAGTTAAAAATTTTTGATTTTGAATATTTTAATTTGAAGGGTGAAATTTTTTTGAGCCATGTGGGACATGTGTGTTAAATATATTAGACTAAATCAAAGAAATCCTGATTCAAACTTATGACTCCTTTTTTTACAAAGAATAAGAATTTTGGGTCTAGATCCTCTCCACCCATGGGAGAGTCCAGGAAAATCTGATGTTATAAATAAATTAAATATTAAAATATTTAAAATAGATTTAAAGGGTGTGGATTTAACACACGAGAAAAATGAGGAATTCCCACTAGAGGAAATCCAATCCCAAGAATTTCACTGGTAAAACTCAATGACCATAAAATTTATCTTTTCAACATGGTAAACTCAAACTCAATGACCATGAAATTTATCTTTTCAACATGGTAAAAACTCTGAAGGTGATTAGTGGCTCTGACATTTTTTCTTTGTATGATGAACCCAATGCAATAGAAAAGAACAATGGGTATTCAAGCATAAGCAAAGCCCCCCATTCTTGAAAGTATAATTCTATCTCAAAACAACATTTTGGATAGTGTTGTTGTCAAAATAATCAGTATGTTGAAATGTGAAACTGTCGAAATGAAGACGAGATGTGTTAGATTAGTTAAAAATTATTTTGTGTATAAATAAGAAAGTACCACATCATTGTAATAAAGCGAAGTTGGATAGAAAAGATTGAATAAACTAATAAAGAGGAACTCTTAAAAATTCTTCTTCTTTTCTCTAAAATCTTAATTTCTCCTTTCTTTTCCCATTCATCCTTTCCTTTTCTTCTTTCAATAACTATTATGCAACGATATCATCCGCTATCAATATTGATCAATTCACTCGAGTTAAAAATAAAAAACAAAAAGAATAATCAATAAAAAAAAATTGATTACTAAAAGAATTTTGCAAATTTCCAACACCATGAATTTTTTGGCATGCCAAGTGCAAGACTATATAGTGACTACTAAAGGGTTCAGAAAAAAAGGCTAGAATCGAAACAAAAAGATTGATAGTTTCAATTGCAAATTTCAACTCTATCAACTAGTGACTAGTAAGATCGTTGAGCTATATATGTAATAGCAAACCTGTTGTGTCATATATTGTTGGGTTGGTTAATAGATTTGTTGAGCAACCAATGCAGTCCCAAATGAAGGGAAAAAAATACCATGAGTTCCAAAATAAACAAACATTTAAAGAAGATATTGCTGTCAATAGATATTGTTTCTCAAACCAAAACAAACAAAAAAACCACTACAAACAAACATCTATTTGCCGACACTTTTCACAAACAAATCGAAGAACACTGTTCAGTAAACACAAATCATCACAATCATAATTACACTAAATACACTTAACATGTGAAGTTAAAGTATATATGAGTAAGCATATAATCTTGACCCAAAAAACACCTGTCCATCCAATTACATTTTTCGCAAAACAAAATCTTTAAATCACTTTTTTTATTTTAAGAATTCTTTTTATCAAAATAGTTGGAGACGACCCCACCAACTCAAATATCTGAGTCATCAGAGACCGCGTGAGACTGAGTTTGATCCTGATGCGACGTCGTTGCATTTGCATCACACAAATGAGGCCTCAATTTTTCCCTCCACACATTCTCAAAAGCAACCGCGTCCCCACCAAACCTCTTCACCTCAACCACAACCAGCTCAGCCGTTAACCGGTAAACCTCAACTCCAATCACCAAATCCCCATTTTGCCCCTCTATCTCCACCCCACACTCCTTCTTCTTCCTCACCACTAGTCCCTCCGCCTTCGCCGCCGCCTCAGCCCTCTCGACAACCTTCCCCGGTAGCTCCCTCAACATAAACCGCTCCCCTTCACCCAAACCGTCACCAATCAATCTAGACAAATTCAACCCAGACGAGAAAAGCGATATTATATCAAACGCATTCAAATCCACCGTTTTATCCTCTTCCTCACCACTAACCTTCTCCCCAAAATCAAAACCCTCTTCATAAATCTTCACCTCCTTATACCCTTTTCTAAACCAAGGATCTCTCAAAATCTCATCAACAGTTATCCTCGTCTCTGGATTCGTATCCATCAACCGCGATAAAAACCGCCGTAGATCCGGCGAAAACCACCGCGGACACTTAAATTCCCCGGTGTATATCTTCCTATACATCGCCATCAAATTCGGATCGTTAAACGGAAGATAAGCAGCAGCAAGAACAAAGAGAATAACACCACACGACCAAATATCCACCTTAGCACCGTCGTAACCTCTCTTCGCTAAAATCTCCGGCGCCACGTAAGCAGGTGTTCCGCAAAGCGTGTGCAACATCCCATCCACACGAATTTGCTCTTTCACCGCGCTTAATCCAAAATCCGAAACCTTCAAATTCCCCTGCAATTAGTTACAAAATAAGATTAACCTAACAGAATAAGATTAACTAACTGAGATCATTATTGACAGATAACTGAATTGATTAGTTAGATCTACTTAAATTCAGCTTAAATTAATTGAAGAAGAATACAATGATTATAACCTAAAGTTATTGAACAATACCTTATCATCGAGTAAGAGATTTTCAGGTTTCAGGTCACGGTGGAAGATGTTGCGGTTGTGGCAGTAACCGACGGCTGAGATGAGCTGTTGAAAAAGGCGACGCGATAGATCTTCGCTGAAACGGCCTCTACTAGAGATTTTCGCGAAGAGTTCTCCGCCTTTAGCGAATTCCATGATAAAGTAGATTTTCGTTTTGGTGGCGAGAACTTCCTGAAGCCTAACGATGTTAGGGTGCCGGAGACGACTCATGATTGAAATTTCGCGTTTCACGTTTCCGGCGAGTCCTATCGCGTTGATTTTCTTCTTGTTGATAACTTTCACAGCCACGCTCTGTCCGTTTTCTAAGTTTCGCGCGTGGTAAACTTTCGCAAACGCGCCGCATCCTAGGAGCTTACCGAGTTCGTATTTTCCGAAAAGTGCGGTGGTGGCTTCCGCCGTTGACGGCAGCTGTTCGATGTCCGGCATTTGGTTTTGTGCTGTTGTAGATCGAGCTCTCTGGTGAGAGAGCAAGATCGATGAATAATGTGATTGCGAAATGTGAAGTTTTTAAAGTGTTTTGAATTTCGGTGTGATTGAGAGGCTTTATCAGTTTTGGAAATTACTTAATAATATTTTTTGGAACAGAATATGCGAAGCTTCTTACGGAAAATTATGCTCTTGTTTTTGAATTAACTGGGTTTGGTCGTAGCGGAGTTTGAAATGGAAAAATTGTACTGTAGAAGGTTTGGGAAACTTTTAAGGATTTGTTTGGCTATTTATTTGTGGATTATTCACAGCTGCGTTTGGGAGAGAAAATGAAAAAGTGATTTTTGTTTTCCTTACGCGTGATATTTGAGGATTGTTAGGTGAGGATTATTGCTTTAGTCAAGTTATCTTTTTATTTTATGTTATTTTTGGTCAAAATAAAAGTTACTAATACTCTATCTATGGGCGTTTCAAAGATTTTAAATTTACTTTTAGGATTTGGGTTTTAATTTTTTTATGTTTATTTAAATTGTTTCTAGATATTTCTTTTTATATTGAGAATTTAATTAATACATAGTTTTTTTTTATATAATAAGATGTTGATTTTATATTCTCATGAAAATAAAAAAAAAATCGCCCATAGTCTATCACTTACCATTATTTTAATTTTTTATTTATTATTTAAAATTTTAAATTAAATATGTTACAAATATTCTTTAAAAAGTAAATTATTCGTCAAACACATATATAAGGATAAAATTTATAATAATAATATCAATGAGAATAATATTTTCAAAAAAACAAACACATCCATATTTATAAAACAATCCAACAATATTTATGGTTAATAAAAAATGACTCCTCATTTCTTATTTATAGTATCCATTAATTCTTTTATACATATTAAGAAAAATGATATTATTATAAATATTTGTAATATAGAGATAATTATTATTTTTGTAAATAAATATTACATAAATGAAAGAAAAATGCAAAAGAAAAGATGGGGTTAAAACCTAATCCATTAACAAAAATTAGTTAAACCAAGTTTATCCCTTAAGAAATCATCATTCATACTAATAGAGATGAATTTCCACTGAATCATATCTTGAATGTAAAAATATACATTTGTTACGATTAACACAATTATTGTTTTTACGATAGATGCGAGACACCTTGAAATGGAAGAACCTAATGTCATGAAGATAATATTTCCATTTGGATAGAAACTTTTAAGGGACAATTGTAGTATTAGTGAATGTTTGTATGACAAGTATATAATCACTTTCAAAAAAAGTAGTTTCATCATCTACTAGAAGCATGCATGCTCTATAGCTAGAATGATATCTATAAATTCAACTTGGAAAAGGTCGTGATATCTAGATTTGTTGAGAATGAACCTAAGTAGGTGGCAAACGAATCACAAAAAACTCATCCATATGTTACAAGTTCAGGATTCCCTCGAGATGGCGCATTTGTGTTGTGTTTAACCTAATGAGGTTTGGGATACTTCTAATTGATTTACATAATGCATCGTATAGAAGGGTTAACATTTGATAACAGAGTTTTCCATGATAATGAATTCATGCATCATTAGTACATATGTCCCTTGAAAGAGGTACATGTGCTATGAATTTAAAATAATTATGTCATTGAGTTCATTTCTAAAGCTTATTTGAGCATCGTTGAATCTTAGTTGATTTCTCGTGTGCCAAGTTTTCCTGATGATTAAGAAAATAATTTTAATAATCAAATTCTTGAGTTGTACACTCCAACCTCGATTGATAATGCTGTATATGCCTACAAAGGTAGTTCGATCAAGATGCATGCATAACAAGAATTTCAATCATATCCAAAATTGCAATGTGTGTCTACTTTAAGAAGAGGCATTAAGGATTTTCCAAGTCATGAATGCAAATGGAGCCTCTAGAAACCACTGTAACTCCTCTCCTTCTAATATTATAATATGTGAGAAACACATTATGCATTAGTCTCCGTGAGATAAGAGATTTTGAAGGCTAACATGTAGGGTTTCCAGATGATTTTGACCCAACTAAGTTCTGCATGATCATTACTATGACATTTATAAACATCTTTGAATACAAGATTTACATTGCTTAAGATTTTCCAAATTAGAGTGTCTTTATCGATTACCTAAAGAGGGATAGTGATTTTGAGAATATCATATGTTATCTCGGGTGTAAAGGTGGTAAGTTTCTCAAGAATGTTTCAAATATTGTCTTGAATTAGTTCTTGGATAATAGTAGTTTACATGTACTTAAGTTGATATGGAAGGACAATGGAGTCTTTGATTCTATAACCTAACTAGTTGTCGTACCAAAAACATACGTCTTTTCCATTCTCTATTTCCAAATGATATGATCTTCAATATCATTCAAAGAAATTCATTAAATCAAACCATATTAAGGAAGATATGTGATGCTTAATAAGTTGCTTGTTCTTGAATTATATGATTATAAGAGCAGTAACCCATAATTTGTTGGTTATCCAAGAGTGAGACATCCTATTTTATTAATGATCTTGATTTTCCACAGACCAAGTCCACTTGTAGAGATAAAAGTGCAAGCTCTTTCCCAGGGAATAGTGACATGTTTTCTCCTGTCAATGTTGACTATCCATATGAAGTTTCTAATGGATTTGTCTAATCTATTCAAAAAGGGAATAGACACTCGTAAATTTTGAGATTATAAAGTCACATTGCATGAATGACTAATCTAACTAGATGAACATGGCTCATTCTGAAAAGAAGATTCCTTTTTTACGTAGATGGTAGTTATTTCCTTGTCAGAGATGGCCTGAAGATATATGACTTTGAGTCTGCCTTTAAAGATATAGGTACTCCAAGATAGTTAAAATGGGGCATGGTCAATGATAAAGTGAAACAATGTAGATAATTTGTTGATTCTAGTATGGTTAACTCCTTATCCTATTATATTGCTCTTGGGAAGGTTGATATGTTATCTTGAGTTTTATCCATAATGTTGAAGAAGATTATGGATGCTTGTTGAATTTAACTAATTGACTTTGCAAATAATCATGAGATCATCAACAAAGAAAGTTGCAATGAATGATAGTATTACATGAAATTATGCAGTTAATTCTTCCTTGCTTCACCAATTTAGATATTTTTCTATCGAGAGTTCCATCTATAATGCAGATGAGAAGGAATTATATAGAGTCTTCATGTCTCACATCTCGAGAACAATTAAAAACCTTACAACTTTGCCATTGACGAGAACATATAACTTTGTTGATTTGAGGATTATGAGAATTTAGTTGCAAAAAATAAAGTTAAAATCAAAATATCTTAGAACTTTGAGAAGAAAATATTAATCAAGGGTGTCAAAAGCTTTCTTAATATCAATTTTCAATGTCATGTTACCTCCAAAAGATAACATATCTAACAAGTTAATTTTCTCTAGTGTTATACAAATGCATTCAAATATATATATATATATATATATATATATATATATATATATATATATATATATATATATATATATATATATATATATATTATATATATATTTGTCTCTAGCAAATCATATTTCGTGTTTTGATATGATTTTGGGAGCAATGATGGTTAACACTCTCTGAGATTTATTCTCCACCAAGTTAAAAATCTCATTATAGCATGAATCATTGATGAGACGTTGAATTATTCCAAATCATATGTAGATTTTTTGACATTGGTATGCACATTACCAAGTTAAGAATCTCATTATAGCATGAGTCATTAAGTAAAACTTGATTGACTTCAACTTTATGGATAAAACATAGATGCGGCATCCAGGTATTTTAATTTTCCAGTTTTCATATACAACTCCTCTACAGGTATTATTCAAAATCCACATCTTTTAAAACTTGGATGAGTTAAAAAAAATCAATTATGTTCATATCAAAGGTAAGAAGGAAATGGTGATGATGAAAGTGGTTTTTGGTTAGTATGCATAAGTTAGTGGTACTTCAAACATCAATTCATTGTTGGTTGCTTATTGATCTATCTAATCTAATGACAACATGAGCCTCTCCTATTCCACCATTCGTCCAAGTGAAAACAATATCAATTGTTTAGAAACAAATTAGGCTATTAGCACTTTTCCAACTCAAAAACTCCTCAATATAAGTTTTGTTACGAATGCAAGGACCAAAATTTTTTCATGAGCTTTTAACATTGCATTAAAATCCCCTATGATGCACCATTGGTCAGGATTGTTCTTACTTAGCTGTGACCACAAGTTTATTCTTTAAACATAAGAAGTGTTAACATAGACTGCTGCAATATAAAATTTCTTATGATCTACTTCAAAATAAAGTAATATGTTGCTCAAATAGGCATAATACCCCAATCAAGACCATGAGAACATAAGGCCCACGAAATACTACAAAAAACGTCTATCACAACGGTTGGAAAATGGATATCACCATGTTGGACCAACCGTTGTGAGGTAAGGTGTGATTATATGTATGATGCTTTCCACCACGGACGTGCGACCCTGTATATCTACGTAGCGTGCTACCTACTACAACAGTTATTTTAAACAACCGTTGTGATATCCTTTAATGTAACATATTTAACAAAAAAATTGCTAAATTGTTGTAATATATAGACCTGATTTTATTATATATTATGTGGAATGTTTATTTCGTCAATGCTCACTAAACATATAACCTTTCAATCTGCACTAGAATATTATAATATAACAAATTAAGTTATATTAGAAGTACAAGTTCATGTTTAATGATAGACAAGAGTTCTTCAACACCTTATCCGTATTTTGTTCTTTGACAGTAAGAACTTGGTTTAGTGATCCTATTTCTTCAACCGCCCCTACCTTCACCTCTAGTTCTTTTTACAAAATATTATCTACTTTGCAAATAATATTAGAGGTGGAGAGAGAGGCGGTTAAAGACCTACAATCATTAAACCAAGTTCTAACTGTCAAAGAACAACATGCAGTTAGCAGTGTGAAGAATTCCTGTCAAGAATTGAATATTTACTTGTTTTCTAATACAACTTTATCTATCATATCATAATTTTCTAATGCAGTTTGAAAAGTTATATATTCGGTAACGGATTGGAAAAATACTCAAACCACATAATATATAATAAACTCATATTTTAAACAAACATTAAAAACAACATTCATCAACAATAAACCATAAACAACAAATACAACATATTGAGTCATATAATGCTTCAAAAATGTACCATACATGTTCCATAATGGTGTGTCCACAATGAAATAAGGATGAAGCTAAAGTTAGAGCAACAAACTTGACATCTCTACCTACAAGTTTGCAACACTAACTTTAACTTTGTCCTCTTTATTGAAACAATCATCCCTACCTACCTACGAGTCAAAACAAGAAGAAAGTTCATCATGAAACAAACTATTGAAACAGATTTTTGAAAAAAAAACTATAGAGAAAATGAACCTGAAATACCCATTAGTTAAGATTTGTTGTTATGATTTCGTTTTGGGATTTCCATATGTGAGAGAAGAGTAACATAGTTGTTAGGGTTTCATTTGGAGAGAGACGAGTGAAATAGTTGTTAGGGTTTTGTTTTGAGAGAGACGGGTGTTATGTACTGAAACGAGAGATAATTTCGTTTATATATAGATAAATATCACCTTTCATCACAGTTGGTAATAAAAACTGTAGTGATATACATTGTTAATCATATTTTTATCATGATAAATGGCTAATTGTTGATGTTGGGATTCAAACCATTTCACTTTGTGTACCTTTCACTATGGTTGCTTCATTTGACCGTTATGACATGTCCTTTAGTAAACATAAAAAAAAACGTCCAGAAATAAAATATTACCATGGTTAACACTATGACAGTTATAAAATTGGTGTTACAGAAAATCTATTTTATAGTAGTGACGAGTTTGATTCATGAATTTATCTAAAGTTCTGAGTAATTTTCTTTACCTTTAACTAAATCAAACTAGCATAAAGGGAAGTCGAAGAGATCATATGCTCTACAATAAAGAGTAATTTACATATAATTATTACAAATTATATATATACTTTTTTTTTGTATAATACATTCCATATTAATTTTTCATTGCAAGTTAATAGTATTAATAAAAAATTAATTAAAAAAATATTATTTATTTTTCTTAATTATACCTTAAATATCAATTATTTTATAAAGAAATCAATAACGCTTCTTCATTTTAAAGAAACTTTTATTTAAAAATGGATAAAAAAGTAGAAGAATGTTTTATAATTATGGACAGAAGAAAAAGCTTCTTTTATTTTCTGAAAAACATTCTATTTATTTTGAAATAACGAATTTATTTATAAAATAAAACTCTAGAAACAATTATCATTATCAATATTTAATAAAATATTAATATATTTTTTAAAAAAAATTGACTGAATAATTTTTTCAAATTATTTCTTATACTTAGTAGTATTTATATAACTCCCATTCAATATTTTTTATTTTTTATTTTTTATAAAGTTGAATAACTTAATACATAAGAAAACTATTATTATAAAGAGATCGTGATATCTAGATTCGTTGAGAATGAACCTAAGTAGGTGGCCAACGAATCATGAAAGAATTCATCCATATGTTACAAGTTCAGGACTCCCTCTAGATGACTCATTTGTGTTGTGTTTAACCTAATGAGGTTGGGAACACTTCTAATTGATTTACATAATACATCATATATAGGGGTTAACATTTGATAACAAAGTTTTCCATGATAGTGAATTCATGCATCATGAGTACATATGTCCTTTGAAAGAGGTAAATGTGCTATGAATTTAAAATAATTATGCCGCTGAGTTCATTTCCAAAGCTTATTTGAGCATCGTTGAATCTTAGTTGATTTCTCGTGCGCCAAGTTTTCCTGATGATTAAGAAAATTATTTTAATAACAAAATTATTGAGTTGTACACTCCAACCTCGATTGATAATGTTGTATATGCCTACAAAGGTAGTTCGATCAAGATGCATGCATAACAAGAATTTCAATCATATCCAAAATTGTAATGTGTAGCTACTTTAAGAAGGGGCATTGAGGATTTTCCAAGTCATGAGTGCAAATTGAGCCTCTAGAAACCACTGCAACTCCTCTCATTCTAATATTATAATATGTGAGAATTACATTATGCATTATTTTCCATGAGAAGAGAGATTTTGAAGGCAAGATGTAGGGTTTCTAGATGGTTTTGACCCAACTAAGTTCTGCATCGCATTTACAAACATCTTTGAATACAAGATTTACATTGCTTAAGATTTTCCAAATTAGAGTGTCTTTATCGATTTCCTAAAGAGGGACAGTTATTTTGAGAATAACATATGTTATCTTGGGTGTAAAGGTGGTAAATTTCTCAAGAATGTTTCAAATATTGCCTCGAATTAGTTCTTGGATAGTAGTAGTTTACATGTACTTAAGTTGATATAGAAGGGCAATGAAGTATTTGATTCTATAACCTAACTAGTTGTCGTACCAAAAACAAATGTCTTTTTCATTCCTTATTTCCACATGATATGATCTTCAATATCATTCAAAACAATTCTTTAAACCAAACCATATTAAGGAAGATATGTGATGCTTAATAGGTTGTTTATTCTTGAATTATATGATTATAAGAGCAATGACTCATAACTTGTTGGTTGTGATCATTTTCCATGCAAGAGTGATACATCCTACTTTATTAATGATCTTGATTTTCCACAGACCAAGTCCACTTGTAGAGATAAAAGTGCAAGCTCTTTCCCAGGAAATAATGACATGTTTTCTCTTGTCAATGTTGTCTATCCATACGAAGTTTCTAATGGATTTGTCGAATCTATTCAAAAAGGGACTTAGACACTTGTAAATTTTGAGATTATAAAGTCACATTGCATGAATGACTAATCTAACTAGATGAACATGACCCATTCTGAAAAAAAGACTCCTTTTTTAGGTAGATGACTTAGTTGTTTCCTTGTCAGAGATGGCCTGAAGATGTATGATTTTGAGCTTGACTTTAAAGATATAGGTACTCCAAGATAGTTTAAATGGTGCATGGTCAATGGTAAAGTGAAGCAATGTAGATAAGTTGTTGATTCTAGTATGGTTAACTCCTCATCCTATTATCTTTCCCTTGGGAGGGTTGATATGTTATCTTGAGTTTTATCCATAATGTTGAAGATGATTATGGATGCTTGTTGAATTTCACCAATTGACTTTGCAAAAAATCATGAGATCATCAACAAAGAAAGTTGCCTATGAATTATAGTATTACATGAAATTGTGCAGTTAATTCTTCCTTGCTCCATCAATTTAGATATTTCTTTCATCTATAAATCAGAGGAGAAGGAATGATATAAAGTCTTCATGTCTCACATCTCGAGAACAATTAAAAAACTTATAACTTTTCCATTGATGAGAACATATAACTTTGTTGATTTGAGGATTGTGAGAATTTAGTTGCAAAAAATAAAGTTAAAATCATAATTTCTTAGAACTTTGAGAAGAAAATGTTAATCAAGGGTGCCAAAAGCTTTCTTAATATCAATTTTCAATGTCATATTACCTCCAAAAGATAACTTATCTAACAAGTTGATTTCCTATAGTGTTATACAAATGCATATATATGTCTGTCTCTAACAAATCACATTTCGTGTTCTGATATGATTTTGGGAGCAATGATGGTCAACACTCTCTAAGATTGCTTCTCCACCAAATTAAGAATATCATTATATCATGAGTCTGGATGAGATGTTGAATTATTTCCAAATCATATGTAGCTTTTGTGACATTGGTATGCATATTACCAAGTTAAGAATCTCATTATAGCATAAGTCATTAAGCAAAACTTGATTGACTTCAACTTTGTGGATAAAACATAGATATGACATCCAAGTATTTTAATTTCCAATGTTCATATACAACTCATCTACAGGTATTGTTCAAAATCCACATCTTTTGAAACATGGATGAGCTGGAAAAAATCAATTGTGTTCATATCAAAGGTAAAAAGGAAATGGTGATGATGAGAGTGGTTTTTGGTTAGTATGCATAAGTTAGTGGTATTTCAAACATCAATTAATTGTTGGTTGCTTATTAATCTATATAATATAATTACAACATGAGCCTCTCCTATTCCACCATTCGTCCAAGTGAAAACACTATCAATTGTTTACAAACAAATTAGGCTATTAGCACTTTTCTAACTCAAAAACTCCTCAGTATATATTTTGTTAGGAATGCAACGACCAGAATTTTCACGAGCTCTTAACATTGCATTAAAATCCCCTATGATGCACCATAGGTCAGGATTGTTCTTACTTAGTTGTGACCACAAGTTTATTCTTTAAACATAAGAAGTGTTAACATAGATTGCTGCAATATAGAATTTCTTATGATCTATTTCAAAAGAAAGTAATATGTTGCTTAGATAGGCATAATACCCCAATCAAGACAATGAGAACAGAATGCCTACACACTACTAAGAAAAATACATATCACAACGGTTGGAAAATGGATACCACCATGTCAGATCAATCGTTCTAAGGTAAGGTGTGATTGTATGTATGATGCTTTCCACCACGGATGTGCGACCGTGATTATATCCAAGTAGCACGCTACCTACTACAACAATTACTTTAAACAACCATTATGATATCCTTTAAAGTAACATATTTAACAACGGTTGTGTTAAGCAACTGTTATGAATATAGACCTGATTTTATTATATATTATGTGGAATGTTTATTTCGTCAATGCTCACTAAACATATAACCTTTCAATCTGCACTAGAATATTATAATATAACAAATTAAGTTATATTAGAAGTACAAGTTCATGTTTAATGATAGACAAGAGTTCTTCAACACCTTATCTGTATTTTGTTCTTTGATAATAACAACTTGATTTAATGATCCTAGTTCTTCAATTGCCCTTGCCTTCACCTCTAGTTCTTTTTGCAAAATATTATCTACTATGCAAACAATATTAGAGGTGGAGAGGGAGGTGGTTGAAGACCTACAATCATTAAACCAAGTTCTAACTGTCAAAGAACAACATGCAGTTAACGGTGTGAAAAATTCTTGTCAAGAATTGAACGTTTACTTGTTTTCTAATATAACTTTATCTATCATGCCATAATTTTCGAATGTAGTTTGATATTCGGTAAGGGAATGGAAAACGATTCAAACCCCATAATATATAATAAATTCATCTTTAACCTTATCTGTATTTTGTTCTTTGATAATAACAACTTGATTTAATGATCCTAGTTCTTCAATTGCCCTTGCCTTCACCTCTAGTTCTTTTTGCAAAATATTATCTACTATGCAAACAATATTAGAGGTGGAGAGGGAGGTGGTTGAAGACCTACAATCATTAAACCAAGTTCTAACTGTCAAAGAACAACATGCAGTTAACGGTGTGAAAAATTCTTGTCAAGAATTGAACGTTTACTTGTTTTCTAATACAACTTTATCTATCATGCCATAATCTTCTAATGTAGTTTGATATTCGGTAAGGGAATGGAAAACGATTCAAACCCCATAATATATAATAAATTCATCTTTTAAATAATCATTAACAACAACATTCATCAATAATAAACCATAAACAACAAATACAACATATCAAGTCATAGAATACTTCAGAAACATACCAGACATGTTCCATAATGGTGTGTCCATAATGAAATAAGGATAAAGGTAAAGTTAGAGCAGCAAACTTAACATCCCTACCTACAAGTTTGCACGCTAAATTTAGCTTTGTCCTCTTTATTGAAACAATTATCCATACCTACAAGTCAAAACAAGAAGAAAGTTCATCATGAAACAAGCTATTGAAATTGATTTTGAAAAAAAAAACTATAGAGAAAACGAACCTGAAATACCCACTAGTTAAGATTTGATGTTATGGTTTTGTTTTGGGATTTTTATATGAGAGAGAAGAGTGACAGAGTTGTTAGTATTTTGTTTGGAGAGAGACAAGTGAAATAGTTGTTAGGATTTTGTTTTGAGAGAGACGGGTGTTATGTACTGAAACAAGAGATAATTTCGCTTATATGTAAATAAGTATCACCTTTCATCATAGTTGGTAATAAAAACTCTGGTGATATTATTGTCAATCAAATTTTTATCATGATAAATGGCTAATTGTTGGTGTTGAGATTCGAACCATTTCACTTTGTGTACCTTTCACTACGGTTGCTTCATTTAACTATTGTGACATGTCCTTTAGTAAACACAAAAAAAACGCCCAAAAATATACTATTATCACAGTTAACATTATGGTCGTTGTAAAATTGGTATTACGAAAGATTTATTTTGTACTAATGACGAGTTTGATTCATGAATTTATCCAAAGTTCTGAGCAATTTTCTTTACTTTTAACTAAGTCAAACTAGCTAAAAAGGGAGCATAAGAAATCACAGGCTCCGCAATAAAGAGTAATTGACTTATAATTATTACAATTTTTTTTTATATACATTCCATATTAATTTTTCATTGCAAATTAGTAGTATTAATAAAAAATACATTAAAAAAATTTAATTTATTTTTCTTGATTATACCTTAAATATCAATTATTTTATAAAGAAATCAATAATGCTTCTTCAATTTTAAAGAACCTTTTATATTTAAGGATAAAAAGTAGAATAATGTTTTATAATTATGGACAGAAGAAAAAGCTTCTTTTATTTTGTGAAAATAACGGATTTATTTGTAAAATAAAACTCTAGAATCAATTATCATTATTAATATTTTTTTTAAAAAATTGACTGAATAATATTTTCAAATTATTTCTTATAATTAGTAGTATTTGTATAACTCTCATTCAATATTTTTTATTTAGTAATTTTATAAAGTTGAATAATTTAATACATAAGAAAACTATTATTATAAAAATATTTTTCTCTTTTATTTATGCCGCTATACAGTACTAATAAATTATTAGTTTTACTTTTAAAAGTTTTTTAATTTATATTTTATTGTAAATAAAAAAAAGGTAATTACTCTTGATTTATTTATTTAAAATTGATTATATTTTCAAATATATGTGAACTATTTAAAACAAATTATAATAAAAAAGGAAATTGTATCTAATAGTAACATTTTGCATATGGGTGGCATCAGAAGAATAGGGAAAGCGTGTTTCCTTTTTTTTTGTACTATTAATTAATTTTGGCGTCAAATTTAGGTCACACAAGTGGCTATTTGTTATTGGAAGATGAAGTTGACAGTGCAATTAGATATTGCCACGACGGTGCCGACGTTGAAAAGTATATTGCTGTCTTTATTTATAAAGTTTTTTCATTTATCTCGTGCGTGGAAATTGACATTTTCTTTTAGGTTGCTTATTGAGGTTATGCAAGACATGTTTTTTCAGCCTCATATATTAATCAAGAGTTTTCAACCATGTTATATTTTGATGTTTTGTTTTATATGTATGTCATATAGTTGATTTATTTTTATTTTCATTTTCTATTGAAATAAATAATGTGTTTTTAACTAGTGGCATGCTCCAAAACGATGGGTTTTGTTGGACTTTGTAATATTAATTTATATGTTTAATATATGTTTTAGTTTCTTTCGCTTTAATATTTTAACTAAAAAATATTACAAGTTAGTTTTTAATTTTACTTTTAACCCATTAAATATTCTATTGTTTTGATGTATTATAACTAGTGACTTTAAGTTCTCTTCTAGATATTCATAAGACAGAAGATGAAGTAATTAAGAGAATTTTAATTATAAAAATAGTTAGGGTAATATTTAGAGTAAGTGTCAGTCTAGAAATTTTGGTTTAGTATTTCGATATAAAGATGTGATTTAGAAATTTTGGTTTAGTATTTTGATATAAAAATGTGATGTAAAGATGTTTTGAGACTTAATCTATTTTCAAATTTAAGGTTTAGTTAATCTAGAAACCTAATAAGTCTGCTTTGAAAGAATCTCATGAACAGATTTATAAGATTATGATCACTCTATTTTCAAAATATGTTCAGAATCTCAAAATGAATTATGGTGATTTGACATATTTGATAGAAGTGAAAATAAGATGAATTCACAGGTTAAGTAAAAGTAGTTAAATCATTTCGACGCTATATTCCAAGGTTCGATAGAAGAAACTTCCAACATAAGCAATTAGGAGATTTAAAACACAATTTGAAACATCAAGAGCAATTCAAAAGAGCTCAAATGTCGAAGACACGTGAAAACAGACTAGAAGGTTGAAGCTGATGCAAGGGAGTGTGTGTCAATTTCTGCGAAGATAACTGTTATCGACGGTTAACATTGTAATAGTATATAAGACGAGTCAGTCACGTAAACAAAGGTCGCAAAATTCATTAAGTATTATCTATAGAACTTAAATATCCAAGTCACAAAGAGAAAAGAATTTGTGAGAAGATATATGGATCTGCATCCTTTCTTTTAATTCTTTAAATTCGAATTATTTACTTAAATAATTTTTTATTATGTTCTTTGTTTATTCTTTGTTTCCAAAACAATTATGCATTATTCAAATTAGAGTTTATGTCCAAAATTTTGACATTCAAACATTAAAGTTCCTAGCACAAACATTTTTTTTATATATTATTTTGAACAAATTGTCCTATAATTTTTCGACTTTAATCCATTAAATAAAGTAAAACATGTGATTTGCTTTATTAAAAATACCAGTAAACAAATTGACACGATGTTAACCTGGAATTTCTATTTGGGGAAAAGTCAATTGAATGTTGCATTGGAAAAATGTTAAGTGTTAGCATTGATTGACATAAGTCCACATGAATGGGCGCATTGATTGGAGCATTTCGACCAACATCTTGAACCATAGTTTGGAAGAATCTCAAGAACAGATCTTGAGACATGGTTTAGAGGAGTCTCAGGAATAAATCTAATTGATCACTCGACACCAAGTCGAAGTCGAAGCGTTCGACGAACTTCAAAGACTTAGAAGATTTTTTGGGAAACCAAAGACTTCAGAATGGTCTTAACGCTTTTAGCAATCACCTTCGACGAGCAGACATTTACTAGTCGCCAAGAGCAGTTATGAACGTGGGATAATGGTTTTCAGCAGTTTTCAAGTACTGATAACGTGGCAATGCATTAGGATATCAAATTGCATGCTCTTAAAGATATGTCTATTTTCTAGGAATAAGTTGTCGGAGACGGTTATTTTTAGTTTAGTATACATAGCATATTCATATGTTGTAATCGATGTTGCAAAATTCATATACTTTCTCTATAGAGATGGAGTACCAAAGTCAAAGTGCGAAACAATTTGTGAGTAACATGTGATTTTGCATCCCTTTTATTTTATTGTCTTTATGTTTCCTTAACTAGAATATTTTACTATTTATGTCATTTATTGCATTTATTTAATACTATTTATTGTAGTGTTCTTTTACTTTAATTCAAGCTTTTTCATTGTTAAAGTTTCTCTTTATTTTGTCTTGGCACATAAATTCGCAGTCACTTCACATACATACTTTCTTATAAAAGTGTTCGTACAAAATTACTTCTGAGATTTTTCGAGTTAATCTCACAGACTTTTAAACTCATGATTGTTCGCTAAAAACACTTGCAAACAAATTGGCACGCCAGTGGGACATTTTTGTGCAAAATTTTTATTTTCTTTTACAAGAAATCATTGTATTATTTTGACACTCTTGTTCTACATGAAATGTTTTCAATGTCTGGAGTCATATGCATTTGAGAACTGGTAGGACTTTAGCAGAAATGGTTAACCCCAAAAATACTTATCGTACATAAAATGATGCTTCATACCCTGAACCAACAATCACTTTGACATTTGGTACAACAGGAACATCAATCCCTGTCAGAGTCACATGCCTAATCTTAACTCCAGTAATGACTTCAAGGTTAATACTAGAAGTAATAGTTTCTTTACCACTAGTAACAAACATCCCAACTACACCCAAACCTACTTTGGTGGTTGTAGGGGACCCTAATCCGCCTTATGTCCCAAGTTTTACCCTACCCTTAGTTACTAGGTGAAACTAACAGAAATATACTCAAACGCATCGCACACTCGAAGATACAATAGAGTCACCATTGAACTTTATTTATTCTAGAAGGAAAGGGAAAACATCTATAAAACCCCGGGGAAAGAGAAAATGGGCAAGGAATTCGGTTATGCAAGTGGAAGGTATTAGCATACCTCAAATCTGTTGTACTCAATGGGGACCATTTTAATTGTTCTAAGCTCGGATGGGTGTTACATCTAAAGGTTACTTGCAAAAGGATAAAGGGAAAAGGAAAAGAATAGATAGAGTGTTCGGTGAGGATTAGGGCCCTCATGCCTACGCATCCTTTCAAGACAACTTTATGTATATGCATTGAATGGTTTATGTATGTTTGGATTGAATGACTTAGTTTACATTGGTGTTGCAGGTTCATGTCAATTGGAGTCTTGCTGTAAACTTGCGATGGAATGGCTATGCAACTTGCATGTTATGGACTTGCTTGAATAATGCTCACTTTTTGTAGTTTTTTTTGTAATATTTGAATTGAACATTGTAATGTGAGAATATATAAACTATTGGTTTGAAATGAATTAGAATTTGAATGTAATTTTGAATTAAATTTGAAATGTGATGGAAATGTAAGTTGTTGAAATTGAAATTAACTTCATGATACAACTTGGAATTTGAAGAGGAATGTGATGATTAATGAAAAATGAAATAGGAAAGTTTAATTATCATGGTTTATAAGGTGAAAATGACTTTAAAAAAATAAATGGCTCAAAAACATGAAAATTGGCCTAGGTCCAAAAGTTGGTTCGGTTGGTCCGATTGGTGGTCCGTGACTTGGTTTGACGAAGAAATGGACCGAGAAACGGACCAAGTCCCTTAGGCATGAAAAAACCAATGAAATATGAATTTTAAAGATGGGTCAGTTGACTTTGGTCAATTGGTTGACCAAAAAGTCAAATTTTAACCAAAAGTCAACTTTAACAAATTTGGCCAATTTTATGGTTTTGTATATACATGAATAATATGTCTGGAAAGGAATGAAAATGATATATGTAGCGGTAAATTTTTTGAGATTAAGTTATTGGTTAACTTAACTCACAAAGGAAGACTCGCCACTGCGCTTTTATTATTTCCAAAGGAAAGGGAAAAAGAACGAACGAAACCCAAAGAAGTTTTGAAACAAAACTAATAAAAACAAAGATAAGGGTCTGAGGGTTGTTTATGCAAAGGGAAGGTATTAGCACCCTAAACATCTATAGTACTCTATAGGAACCTCTTTGAAAATTTGTACATTTTGACTTAAAGAAGATGTTGTTTGCAAAAGATTGGGGAGATGAGAAAAGAAATGTTTTTCTTAATTTATGTTTGCCAAGACTTCCCGAGTCTCATGTCTACGTACCAACAAAGTGCAATGGAGGATCAAAACCTCGTAGTTTGTGGTAAAAATAAAAAATATATTTATTTTGATTTATTTTTAATTAAAATATATTTTGTCATTTTAAGGAGAAGACTCAACTAGTCACCCACAAGTATGAGAACTTTGCATCACCACAGAGAAGAGCTCTAACTTGGATAAAGATAAACAAGTATGCCACTAGCTCTCTTAGGTGGAAAAGAATCAACATCAATACTATGGATATAGGAGAATTATATCTCGACTATGTAAATGACTCATGTCTAAACCCTGAGAAAAAGTTTTAAAAGAAAAGTGCACAAAGGGCACAAAATAGTTTGAATGAGTTATGTATTTTTTAGTCTTTTGCAATTGATTTGAATATGCTTAAGATGTATTAGCATTTATTAAGAAAAAGGTTTTGAAAACCACTTGACAAAAGTCAAGGTTTTTTAAGAAAGTGGTTCAAGTTTGAAAACAAGAAGGTTTTGAAAAAGGAGAGAAGATTTTAAAAATTAAAGAAGGAGAGGAGAAGAAGGGACTATCCTAGAACATAAAGTAAAATCTAGGGAGGAAAGATCTAACCAAGAGATATCAAGCTTTATGACATAAGTCAAGCAAGAATTCTCTACTTTGGATTAAGCCTCAAGCAAACCAAATAAGCAAATAATAATCCATGTATTAGATGAAACCAAGGTAACCAAGCCAAATCTTCAAAAGAAGTCCAAAGTCAAATGTATTAGATGAATCACAAGGTCTCAAATCATAAACTCCCATAGCAAGGGTCAAGATCCTAGTTCTAAGTCCATAACTCCACAACAATGCTAAGGATAGTAACCTCAAGTCCATGAATCAAGAGAACCAGTTTTTTAGGGGTTTTTCCTTTATTAATATCTTTGAAAGAAAAAGAAGTCTAAATGGATAAAAGGCAAATAACATAAGTGTCGTATCCTAAATTTTGCCCCATCTAAAGTCATTCATTTGTAAACATTCATTCATCTGCATCTCATTATCTGAATTAATGATCATTTAGTCATGAGGGTTTCATGTTCCGTACATAATTCAGGATTAATAGTCAATTTGCTTGATTTATTTATTTTGATCAATCTTGCATTTTTATTATTATTATTATTCATTACATATCCATAATCATGATTTCCCATTAGCTTTCATATTTAAAACAACATCATTATGCATTGATGCATATACATTCATACACTATGTTCATTTGTAAATTTGTGCTTCCATACCTTTTTTATTACATGTCCACGTGTGTATATTATACTTGTTTCACATGAAGTGCTTGTTAGCATATATATTTCGATTTGGTTTGGAATTTCATCAATTTGACATTATATGTTTGGAGCTTTGTCTTTACCTTTTTATTTATAGAAATTTCTAATAAGGGTTCCATGATTTTTTATTTTTTTTTAGGTACTTAATTGTGTCATGTTTTTTTTTAAATTCAAGCAAGTTTCTTGTGTGCTAATTAGAAGTGGTAGTAATAGTTTATGTTTCTTTTTAAGTTCAAAATTAAACCATGGAGTAAGAAGTAATTATAGTTTTTTTTCTCTCTCTTAAATAAATCTAGTTTTTGTTTCCATAAGAATTGACATTATAATTTATTTTCTTTTTAAAAAAAAATCTTTTTTTACTTTCTTGCTAATTTTATAACAGTTGTTTTAGTTTTATAATACTTTTTTCATTTTATATTACAAAGCATTGCAAATTACAAAAAAATTATATTACATTTAAATTAACATTTGCCTTAAGTTCAATATAAGTTATTACAATTTTTTATTTAAAAAAATCAGTAACAAGAAACAAAGTTTTGACTTGTCCTTTGAAGGGTCCCTTTCTACCAACTTGTCCTTTTATCCTGCAAATTTCAGAACAACAGTTAACATAATTTCAGTATAATTTAAAAAATAAATAGAAAGGATAATGTGCAGGTTCTCAAAAATAAAACATAGTTTCACCAAAATGAGAGTTAATTTCTGACTTCAAAAAAGGTGTTAGGAAGTTGTTCTGATTTATCTTTTGAATTAAACACAAACCCTTTTTGCACTCAATATATAAAAAACAACAAGCAGAAGTGAGGGGGATTCTGTGCTTTCGAAAAATAAATAGCTACCATATTTCTCTAATACATCAGTACCAAGAAGTTCCAAGTAGGATAAAAAAAACATAAAAAAATAGCAGTAACGAGAATAAAAAAATCAAAGAGAGATCAATAACAACATCTTCAAAATATTCCTCAGACAAAAAAACCATATACCACAAAACCTAACAGGAAATTTCTTATTACCACAAGAGCAAAAATCAGGGACACGTACCTGAGACCGGTACCCCTTCCTGACCATTCTTATTTCTCATCATGTTTTTTTCTTTTTGAAGTCTTCATTATTCGTTCTGCTCAATATACACATGCTCTGGTTGATGTATGATTTTGTTTCGTCTCTCATTTTCTTGTTGATGGCCTGATCGTCGATTCTTCATAGCCCAATGTGAAACTGTGAGAGTTTAGTTCCCGTTGATTTAGGGCCGGCCGCCGTGGAGGTTTTGGCCGACCGATCCGCAACCATGAGAGCGGCAGTTTTTGGGTTAGGGTCGGCCGATTCGCCATTGTGTAAGTTTGGTTCGTATGGTGAGGCCATGTTGAATCATAAGTTTGGTTCGTGAAGAAGAAAAAAGTTGAAGCTAGGTGAAGGTCTTGAGCAGTCGTTTTTAGTTTTAGGTTAGGGTTTTGTCTTCACTAGTTTGTTTTATGTTGTTTTTGGGCGGGTCGATTGAGATCCAATTGAATCTCCTGACCCGCCTTCCCCCCTTTAAAACTGGTCCGCCCATTTTTGGACCCAATATTGTTTTTTTTAATATAAAAAATGACTTGTTTTAATGTTTGTATTAATGGTTGAACATGTTTCCCAACTAGTTGCTTATGGCCTAGTGGTTGAGACATATTTTGTTTCCCACCTAACCCTAGTTCAATCCTTGGTCTTGGCAGTTTTTTAGTTTCATTAATTTATTTTCTTAGAATCGTCATTCTTTATTTTATTTTCCTTTCGTAACTATTTGATTTAGATTAATCTTTTTTTTTTGTATCCCCTATTTAATTTAAAAAAACATTGTTGTTTTATTCTATTTTCGTTTATTTTTATTTTTATTTTTAAATGCGTCAAAAAAAGGGAAACTTACTTATTTTTTCATATATTTATTTATTTATTTATAATCGACTTATTTTGGGTCATTTTATGTCAAGTCTTTGTGAGGGTATCCATTCAGCTTCCTTTGATTTCAAATTTCCATACTTCGATCATTTTAATCTCAAACCTTCACATTAACCTTTTCATTTAAATATTTTCTAAGTAAAATGTGAAGAAAGAGATTACCCTGGATGGAATATTCAGTCGTAATCCCGAATATTAGGCTCAAGTTGTAAGAGCTTGCAAGCCATAAGTATTCCTCTTCTCTTCAAAACACTCCAATATTCAAACCATTTTCATAACTAAGTTGGAAGAAAAAGATTACCTGGATGAAATATCCAGTCGTAATCCCGAATATTAGACTCAAGTTGTAAGAGCTTGCAAGCCATAAATATTCGTCTTCTCTTCAAAACACTCCGATATTCAAACCATTTTCATAAGTAAGTTGGAAGAAAAAGATTATCTGGATGAAATATCCAGTCGTAATCCCGAATATTAGACCCAAGTTGTAAGAGCTTGCAAGCCATAAGTATTCGTCTTCTCTTCAAAATACTTGTAAATATTCAAACTTCTTTTCTCAATAAAATTGAAAGAAAAAGATTATCTAGATGAAATATCCAGCCGTAATCCCGAGTATTAGACCCAAGTTGTAAGAGCTTGCAAGTCATAAATACTCGTCTTTCAAGCCCAAAAATACATTCAACCAATCAAACTCTTTTTCGTCACCGTGCAGTCTTCAAAACCTTTTCATAAACGAAAGACATATTGTCTTAAGATGATGCAAAACAATGCTTCATCCATAATGGTTGAGCTGAGATAAGTGACGTTTTTCCGAATGTTGATTTATAAATCCATTCGATGTGTTGTATACGTCCACTCCTCATCTATTTTGGGTAAAAAAATATTTCTCGTCGATTAATTCAAGATAGCTTTTGCTAAAATCAACCAACAAACAAACATTTTCTACCCAGAACTACGTAAGCCTTGAGTTCTCTATTGAGATACGTAGGAGCATAATTGCAAAATCTCGTCAGACTCATTAATAAAAAACTTAGGTTTAGTCCCCTTCATTGCCAAAATCCAAAAACATTCTTCTCTTTCCTACTCTTTCTTTCCCATTTAATAACTTGAGAAGCCTAACATTTTAAACTAACACTAACGCGCATAACTAACCTAACAGTTCCCGTTGACTACAACGGACGTGAGGAGGGATAATACCTTCCCCTTGCATAATCGACTCCCGAACCCTGATTTGGTTGCGACGACCATAATCATTGTCGTTCTTTCTTGGGTTTTATCAATATTTCCCCTTTCCTTTTTAGGAATAAATAAAGTTCGGTGGCGACTCTGTTCAGTCCATTATTGCGAGTGTGCGATTGTGCTTTGCTAGGTCATGTTCTCATTTTTCGAGGTGCGACAGATTGCGACTCTGCTGGAGACTGATGTTTTCCTAAGTTAGTCAAGCCTAGTTAGGTCGTTTGTGTGCCTTTGTTTGTTTACTTGTGTGGCTTTTATTTATTTCTTTTACTATCTTTATTATCATATTGATATAATATGTTGTATTGGTTCCATTATGCTTTGGTACTTGGATACTCTGATTGTAAACCTTGTGGGAAAGACTTTTTATCCGAGTCTCGAGTAAAAACATAAGACAGGAAGAGGTTGAGTAGTGCGGGTCCGCGAGATGAATTTCACGTTGGGTCAGTGCGAGAACCTTACTTAGAGTAGATCTTTGGATGGATGTTGTTGCCTGGCAAGTAAGTTGTCATAAGCTTCGATATTTTTATTAGGATCCATGACTCTAAGGACCATTTGTAGAACCTTAATCATGTGGCCAAATAGGAAAGATGGTTATGTAATATGGGTCCGCGAGATGAATTTCTCGTTGGATCGATGCGAGAACCTCACTTAGAGTAGATTCTTTTGATGGAGTTGACGCCCGACAAGTAAGTTGCCGTAGGCAGCAAACAGTCTTGTGGATCCATGACTCTGGGAACCTTTGTAACCCTAGATCATACCCGATGGGAACCTATTCTTGGAAAGAAATCAAATTCATCAGTACCTCAAACTTTTGAACTTGTGTATTGAAAAAAACAAATATGCATGTCTTGCATTGCATTCATTCACATTCCATTGCATCTGCATCTCATAAGAATGCATGTCATTTTCCAGAAAAAATACAAAAAAAACTCATCCATCCTTTGTCCATGATCAGCAAAGTGATTCCCTACACGCATTTAGAACAAAAAACCATGTCTCAGGAGATGATAAATGAGCTAAGGAAAAGTCAAGAAGCATTGAAGAAGGAACTCAATCTTGTGAAGAGCCAAATGGGATGGGTCGTGATAACCCTGCAAGATTTATTGAGAAAAGAGGGTCATCCCATACCCATAGCGGTAACTGAGGGAGCTACTTCTCCATATCCATCAGATGTTACTCCAAGTCAAGGGAAATTCTATGTGGAAACTCCTTATCTATCGATATATGGACCTCCCTCAGGACGTCATCATCAATATCCTCTGGCTATTCCTCCTCAAAATCACCGAAGTCAGGTTTAGAACAAAAATCAGAATCAGAACAAGGGGAACAAAGATCACAATGACCCGATTCCGGTGCCATATAGCAAGCTCTAGCCGCAATTGATCCAGAATGCTTTGGTGACCCCTCGAGCTCTCACACCTATGTCACCATACCTGTCATGGTACAATCCAAATGCAACATGTGAATTCCATAAAGGGGCAGTGGGACATGACCTGGATTCTTGCTTAGCGCTGAAAGCCTTGGTACGAGAACTGATTAACAAAAAGAGCTTAGTCTTTGAAGAAGATCACTCGAAGATCAAGTGCGGATACCATGCTGGAACAATGGGGCAATCCATGGAGGAATGCAAGAGTTTTAAGCTCAAGCTGCAAATATTGATTGACATAAGGTCACTAACACTCAAGGAGGAAGCCTCAGATACATATTTCTTGATTTCTGGGCCAGGTAATGAGAAAGGCAAAGGACCCCTGAAACCCCTCAAGGTTTTGTACCACAAGGAAGAGGTCAGGGATGTGGCTAACGATATATCATCATTTCCTTGTAAGAGCATTGAGATATCGCCTTGGATTTCCAATGTCACGACCTATGCCAATGAAAGAAAAGGAGAAGCGAGTAGTGGATCCAAGAGGGTTGCGTTCAACGATGAGATTGAAGGAAAAGAATTTGAAGATCGTCGTGCCAATGTCAAAAAGCTTGTTGATCCCAACTTTCAAGTGGCTGAAAATGAGCAGTTAGCAATTCCCAAAGTGCCATACTAGCAACCACTACCTTTTGATCTTCATTACCAACAATCCTGGTTTGCTCCTCATCCAAATCAATGAGCCCAAGGCCCGAGATATCGAAATCAACATCAAAATCATCCTAGGGCTCAAAATATCTTGGAAAGAAGAAATGCTCCTCGTCATCTAATCCTCATGACATATAGCCAACTTCTACAGCCTCTGATTCAAAACTCGTTGGTGGTTCCCAAGTCTCTTAAGCCGGTTCCACAACCTTAACCACCCGGGTATGACCCAAATGTGCAATGTGGATATCATGCCGGATCAGAAGGGCATTCAACTGAAGACTGCAACACTTTCAAAGCCAAAGTACAACAGCTGATTGACAACAAGTACATAGCCTTTCAAGAAGGAAGCTTGGTGGTGAACGTTAACCTATCGCTCGGATAAGTGCGAAGATATCAAGGGGTGTCCCCCGAAGTTAATGGATCAAGTTTGAAGAAGTCAATTCCCTAAAGCTGGCAATCATTTGGTTGTTTCAACATTTCTTTTGTAATTTCCTTGCATGTTGATTGTTAATTGCTTTTAAGCATTGTTGTTTTCTTTGAATTGGTAAGATTAATGAAATGTTTATGCATATTTTGAATTAATCGATTCGTATTCACTCGTTTTTCATTTATGTTAAAAACAAAAATACTTCTCTCATTTACTTTTATTTATCAAACTGTTGTGTTAACAAAGATTGGAAGGAGGATGATGAAAATAAAACACCTCAAATTGTTGTGGTATGCTTTTGAAGAAAACCTTGTCGATGATGTAAGGCATTGTTTCAAATCCCCAAACACTAAAGAGATAAGGAGTTAATCCCTAGTCAACCACTTTGAGCCTAGAAGTTGGTGTTTCTTTCGGATCTAAAACCCTTAATCTTAACCTGGGGCAGAGTAGTTATGTTCAGATAGTTTAACCATGCATTCGATCTTTCAAAAGAATTCATCCATTTGTACACCCTCCAAATAGGTTCAACCTCATGTTATCCTTCGCGCACATGTTGAAGTGCTGAAGAAGCTGAGAAAAACTAAAATTAGTGTTGGTTGATCCTCATCCACCAATAATTTGGCAGTCAACACCTTTCAAAAAAAGAGAAAAAAGTCCGCTAAGTAAAATACCACAAAATGACTTAGGCAAAAGTTAGGGCATCCCGATGGACCGAAAACTTCAAAGAAGTGGTCCACGCAAAATTAGGGATAAAGAAAAACAAAAAAGAGGTCCTAAAATCCTCAACAAAACAAAGAAAAATAAGGTGCCTGCCATTTCAAGAAAATCTCATCTTGAACCCTCATATTTACCATCACACCTTCGAACCCTCTTGGAAGTCGAATGCGTGTGTTGAATTAACTGAACGTAGGAATTGGAGATCATTAAGAAGAAGGGGTGAGTAAAAATTAAATTTTGAACCTTATATCCTTTTGTTTCAAAAAACCTTGAACCAGACCATGTTACAATCCTTAAAAGACCTAATTGAGGCAGGGTCTATTTTGAAAGCATATTACGACAAAGTTGTGTTAACCTGACTCCAAACGATCTTTGTTAATCATCTGATCACACCATCTTACACACTGTGAGTGACTAGATCATCATTGTGTTCTTATTAGTGACATGTTCACTGTATTTCACCTGTTCATATCAATACATTTTGATTTCAAACTTTTGCATAAGCACTGCATTAAAACTACCATTTTTTAATGAACAAACTTATTTGCAAGTCAACACTTAGAATTAAAGAAATTCCAACAATATACAATTGAGGAACTTGATAAAGTGAAAGAAGTCCAGTCAGAGGCAAATCACTTTGAGTATCAGTCAATCCGAACCAATCACCCCAAGGTTCAATTAGACAAGAGTAATCTTCTTCAAGATGCAAATTGTGGCAAGACACCTCAGAGCTTAATTAGTCCCAACTATCCAAAGGACGGACAATCAGAAGTCTACCATTCAAAGATTTGGTTAATCAGGGGCAGACCACTGCAAGTTTCAAACACTTGGGGAAAGCCATCTCGAGACCGTCTCATGTCAAGCTGTTTCAAACTCACCTTCAAGGTGAACATTTTCAAAGACCCAATAGACTGGGGCAAGATGAGCCAAAGAGGGGCATACCCCCTTCATGCTTTCAAATTACTCAAACAAATTCTTCCATACGTCAACAACTATTGAGTTTAAGATGAGTGCCCAAAAATTATGCTAGCACGATTCACTAATCCTTCAAAAGGATCCCATTGGCTAAGTTGTGGTTGCCAAGCTTGATAGAATTCTCCTTTGACAACATCTATCATAAAATATTTGATTGAGTTCTCGGTGTTGAGGAATCATGATCTCCATAAAGGCCTTTACAAACTTCCAGTCTACTCAAGTGTCATCGTTTTCATATCATGATCATTCATATATCATGCATAAAAACAAATTCAAATCATGCATAGACGAAACGTACTTCGTACCCATTTTGCATTGACCCAGGTATTGTTGTTGATCCTATATCCTTTGACCTCTAATTCTAGTTTTTGTTTAGTTCCCTTAAACCATCATCCGGTTTTCGTAGTCATTTTCGAGTCCAACTCAGTTGGCACCTCTCAAAAATTTTGTCCATGAGGTTCATTTCCTTTTTGGATTACCCGATGAATTTCTGGATTACTCCTTTGTTTATTGATGTATTTCCATAACTTGTCTGATGTATTTCCAGATGTTTCCATACCTAATTGATGTATTCTCAAATATGTCTATCTTGTATTCTCATGTATTTCCAAAATTTCCTCGATGTATTACCGAATGTGTCTGTATTCTGATGTATTTCTAAAATTTGTTTCTTTTACTCAAATGAATTTCTAGACATGTCATTTTTGTTCTGACGCACTTCCAGAACCTCTATCTCATTCCGTAACATTATTTCAAGACTCATTGGTGTCTCCTAAAATTCATTTGTTACTAGGAATTATTCCAAGCTCAATGGTTACTAGAACTCATTTTAAACCCAATTATCATTGGCATGACTTCACTCTGTTTAAAAATACAATTGGAATTGGTATCTTAAGTTTGGTTGTCACCAACATCATTTCAAGTCCAGTTGTTGCTGGAAAACTCCGTTGTAGCCGGTAATTATTTTACTAATTCCTTTGGTCAAGTCCAATTGTTGTTGGCAAAATCCATTAAAAGCTGGTTGTAATCCATTGGTTATGGTTAAAGTCCAATTGTTGTTGGCACCTATCCGTTAAAAGATGGTTGTAATCCATTGCTTACGGTCAAAGTCCAATTATTGTTGGCACGTACAGAGAGTTTGATTACCCTGTCTTTCCTGATGGTTCTGTGAAAGTCATCTATGAATCATCATCTTGAGGAATTCACAGAAGCGTGGAGGTTTTTCGTGTTAGAAAACTCCAATGATGTTGGTTTTGTTTGATTTCTTTGTAAAGAATCACCGTCGCCTTTTGCGTGGATGATCTACTTAGAAGAAAACTCTTATTTATCTTTGTTTTGCATAAATTCCCTGTTAGGAATCTCCAAAATACTTGATCGGATGAATTTCTTGTGAGAAATCTCCATAATTGTCAGATGTATTCTAAAGTGTCAGGTCATGTATGAACCTGTTGATGAAACTCGCTTGGTATGTTTTCCAATATTTTTAGGTCATGTACGAACATGTTGTTGAAGTTTTCTTTGGGTTTTCTAGTGTTTTCAGGTCACATATGAACCTGTTGTTAGAATCTCTATGAAACCTCCAGAATTTCCAGGTCATGCATGAACCTATGGATATACTTTCTTTGAATTTTCCAGTGTCGTCAGGTCATGCATGGACCTGTTGATAAAACTCCCTTTGATATTTCCAAGTATTGTCAGGTCATGTATGAACCTATAGGTGAAAGTTTCTTTGAATATCCTAATGTTGAGGTCATGTATGAACCTATTGATTGAACTTTCCTTGATTTTCTAGCATTGTCAGGTCATGTGTGAACCTGTTGTTGAAATGCTTTGAATTTTCCAATGTTGTCAGGTCATGTATGAGCACGTTGATGGACCTTTCTTTGTATGTTATATAGTATTTCCAGGTCATGTTTGAACCTGTTGATGGAACCTTTTGATATCCCTCTACATTTTTAGGTCATGTTTGAGCCTTTTATTGAACTCTTTGAATATTCCAATGGTCAGGTTATGTCTGAACCTGTTATTTGAGAAGTCTTTGATTATTCAAGTGTTGTCAGGCCATGCTTGAACCTGTTGCTGAAAATTCTTTGAATATTTCGATGTCTGTCAGGTCATGTATGAACCTGTTGTTAAAATCTCTTTGCATATTCCCCAGTTGTCTTTCCTCTAGAAGGATTGTTATCCCTAACACGTTTTTACCTTCATTTTTGTTTCCTATGGACCACCGCTATAATATGTCTCCATCATTCCCCAAAGGTCCATTTGTCACTCTTCATCCATCATAAAAAACATGCTAAGGTTCATCATATCCCCAACAAACCAAAAAGAGATCCTTTAGCTCATACCATGACACGTCATTCGCATCCAGGGAAAACATTTCAGGTCTTCTGTACTTAAATATGCTTCACCTTGACTTCATGAGGACTGTCATTACACATGATATCAAGTGAACATATTTAAATAGGGGCAACTGTTGTATCTGTTAATACCTTAGGATTGGCATTAATTTTGTAAAACAAATAATGTAATCATCTCTGTTGTTTTAATATGTTGGGTTGAAGAAGTTCAACATCTGGACCAACATGTCATGTACGATGTCACGACATCATGCCTGTGACATTGTACATGTGTAGAAAACTGAATTAATTAATTCAGTATATATTCTGGGCTTAGTGAGGATATTTGGTGAATATCCTAACTCCCATGTGGAGGTCTTAAAGACTCAAACAGAATATATAGGCTCTAAATATGGAGATATATATGGAGAGATTTTAGGAACTAAAAGATTGAAGACCTTATTTGTAGCAGAAATTTTCTGTTGAATTTGTAACAGCAAAGAAGAAGTTTGTTGCGATTTCTGAAGGCCCAAATCCAGTTGGGTGATTAGGTTATAAATAGCATATTGTAACCTAGTTTTTGGAAGCCTCGTAGATTGAAAAATTAGGGGTGTGTGTGAGGTAAACCTCCCAACCTGTGGGAAGGTTACCATGTGTTTCTCAGTGTTCAAAGCTGAGAGTATTTGTAACTCAAAGCCTGTAGGTAAGAGTTGTTTGTTCTTGAATGAAGCTGTGAAGCAAGTTCAAGTTGTTTAACAATTACATTGTATTTGTAGTGATAGGAATGGAAACAGGAGGTTTCTATCTAGGAGGTCCTAGGTATAGATTGCATTGGGTAGGGATTAAGTGAAGAGTTGTAAACGGGGGAGTTTAACTCTGAATTAATACTGCTGATAGTGGATCTTCTTCTTGGCTTGGTATGCCCCCAGAGTAGGTGATGTTGCACCGAACTGGGTTAACAATTTCCTGTGTTTGTTTACCTTCTGCATGTTATAATCCTGTCTGCCATAACTCAGCTTGTATTTCAGTCTGCTTATCAAGATAATAACAGACCTGATACATAGCCTTCTGTTTGAATGTCAATCAGAATGTTTTGACATTCATCATTAACAACATATACTGAATAATAGGCAGGTTGGTTTTTCTGCTTCAGTTCAGTATTTATTTCAGTCTGGTTATCAAGAGGATAACAGACCTGGGCAAAGGATCATTGTGAAATTGTCAAACTGGATGTCTTGACAGTCAGTCATGTATGCTGATACTGAAGTAGAAACTGGTTAGTCTTTTGCAGTACAACAAATTTAGCACAATCGGTTTTCAGGGACATAACTGAATCAGCATGAGGTTTATGTTCTGGTTGTCAAACTGAATGTTGTAACATTCATTCTTGACAACATGTGCTGAATTATAGGATGATTAGTTTTTCTGTTTCAGTAATTTTCTCAGGCTAAAATCCAGGAAACTAACAACTGAACTACATGTAATGAACCTAACAAATAGCCTATTTGTTAGCACCCTAATAAGTGGAAATTAGATTAACTTGTTCAACCTTTATTTTAGAAAATACAAGTACAAGGCCAGCCAATTGGAATAATGTAACAGATGATGTTCAAATCACTATTGAGACATCTTGATGATAACTGTGTAGGAAAATAACAGAAGTTAGAGCTATGGTTGATCTCTACTGAGTTTTTCTACCAGATGCACAGAACTAGGTGTTCCTCCATTCTAGGGTGACATAGAAGCAGATGTCGTGACATCTGTGTACATGTGTATATTAGTACAGGGTTTAAATTGTATAACTGTCTTGCTGTATTAGTGACAATGTTGGATCAAATGTCATGACTTGGAGTAGAACATCTGAATCCTGACTATGCCAGAATTTCAGTATCCTAAATTTTGCCCCACCTAAAGTCATTCATCTGCATCTCATTATCTGAATTGATGATCATTTAGTCATGAGGGTTTCATGTTTCATAATAATTCAGGATTAATAGTCAATTTGCTTGATTTATTTATTTTGATCAATCTTGCATTTTTATTATTATTATTATTCATTACATATCCATAATCATGATTTCCCATTAGCTTTCATATTTAAAACCACATCATTGTGCATTGATGCATATACATTCATACCCTATGTTCATTTGTAAATTTGTGCTTCCATACCTTTTTTATTACATGTCCACGTGTGTTCATTATACTTGTTTCACATGAAGTGCTTGTTAGCATGTATATTTCGATTTGGTTTGGAATTTCATCAGTTTGACATTATATGTTTGGAGCTTTGTCTTTACCTTTTTATTTATAGAAATTTCTAATAAGGGTTCCATGATTTTTTATTTTTTTTAGGTCCTTAATTGTGTCATGTCTTTTTTAAATTCAAGCAAGTTTCTTGTGTGCTAATTAGAATTGATAGTAATAGTTTATGTTTCTTTTTAAGTTCAAAATTAAACCATGGAGTAAGAAGTAATTATAGTTTTTTTCTCTCTTAAATAAATCTAGTTTTTGTAGTATTTCAATAAGAATTGACATTATAATTTTTTTTCTTTTTTTCAAAAAATCTTTTTTACTTTCTTGCTAATTTTATGATAGTTGTTTTAGGTTTATAATACTTTTTTCATTTTATATTACAAAGAATCGTAAATTACAAAAAAAATTATATTACATTTAAATTAACATTTGCCTTAAGTTCCATATAAGTTATTACAAAAAAAAAAAATCAGTAACAAGAAACAAAGTTTTGACTTGTCCTTTGAAGGGTCCCTTTCCACCAACTTGTCCTTTTATCCTACAAATTTCAGAACAACAGTTAGCATAATTTCAGAATAACTTAAAAAAAAAAATAGAAAGGATAATGTGCAGGTTCTCAATAATAAAACATAGTTTCACCAAAATGAGAGTTAATTTTTGACTTCAAAAAAGGTGTTAGGAAATTGTTCTTATTTATCTTTTGAATTAAACATAAACCCTTTTTGCACTCAAGATATAAAAAATAACAAGCATAAGTGAGGGGGATTCCGTTCTTTCGAAAAACAAATAGCTACCATATTTCTCTAATACATCAGTACCAAGAAGTTCCAAGGAGGATCCGAAAAAAAAACAGCAGTAACGAGAATCAAAAAATCAAAGAGAGATCAATAGCAACATCTTCAAAATATTCCTCAGACAAAAAAACCACATACCACAAAACCTAACAGAAAATTTCTTATTATCACAAAAGCAAAAATTAGAGACACGTACCTGAGATCGGTACCCCTTCCTGACCATTCTTATTTCTCATCATGTTTTTTTTCTTTTTTAACTCTTCATTTTCATTCTGCTCAATATACACATGCTCTGGTTAATGTATGATTTTGTTTCGTCTCCCATTTTCTTGTTGATGGCCTGACCGTCGACTCTCCATAGCCCAATGTGAAACTGTGAGAGTTTGGTTCCCGTTGATTTAGGGTCGGTCGCCGTAGAGGTTTTGGCCGGCTGATTCGTAACCGTGAGAGAGGCCGTTTTTAAGTTAGGGTCGGCCGATTCGCCATTGTGTGAGTTTGGTTCGTATGGTGAGGCCATGTTGAATCATAAGTTTGGTTCGTGAAGAAGAAAAAATTTGAAGCTAGGTGAAGGTCTTGAGCGACCGTTTTTAGTTTTAGGTTAGGGTTTTGTCTTCACTAGTTTGTTTTATGTTGTTTTTGGACGGGTCGGTTGAGATCCAATTGGATCTCCAGACCCGCCTTCCCCCCTTTAAAACGGGTCCGTCCATTTTGGGACCCAATTTTTTTTTATATAAAAAATGACTTGGTTTTGATGTTTGTATTAATGGTTAAACGTGTTTCCCAACTAGTTGCTCATGGCCTGGTGGTTGAGACATATAATGTTTCCCACCAAGCCCCTAGTTCAATCTTTGGTATTGGTAGTTTTTTTGTTTCATTAATTTATTTTCTTAGAATCGTCATTCTTTATTTTATTTTCCTTTCGTAACTATTTGATTTAGATTAATCTTTTTTTTTCGTATCCCCTATTTAATTTAAAAAAACATTGTTGTTTTATTCTATTTTTGTTTATTTTTATTTTTATTTTTAAATATGTAAAAAAAAGGGAAACTTACTTATTTTTTCATATATTTATTTATTTATTTATAATCGACTTATTTTGGGTCATTTTATGTCAAGTCTTTGTGAGGGTATCCATTCAGCTTCCTTTGATTTCAAACTTCCATACTTCGATCATTTTAATCTCAAACTTTCACATTAACCTCTTCATTCAAATCTTTTCTAAGTAAAATGTGAAGAAAGAAATTATCCTTTATGGAATGTTTAGTCGTAATCCCGAATATTAAGCGCAAGTTGTAAGATCTTGCAAGCCATAAGTATTCGTCTTCTCGTCAAAACACTCCAATATTCAAACCATTTTCATAAGTAAGTTAGAAGAAAAAGATTACCTGGATGAAATATCCAGTCATAATCCCGAATATTAGGCCCAAATTGTAAGAGCTTGCAAGCCATAAGTATTCGTCTTCTCTTCAAAGCACTCCAATATTCAAACCATTTTCATAAGTAAGTTGGAAGAAAAATTATCTGGATGAAATATCCAGTCATAATCCCGAATATTAGACCCAAGTTGTAAGAGCTTGCAAGCCATAAGTATTCGTCTTCTCTTCAAAATACTTGTAAATATTCAAACTTCTTTTCTTAATAAAATTGAAAGAAAAAGATTATCTGGATAAAATATCCAGTCGTAATCTCGAGTATTAGACCCAAGTTGTAAGAGCTCGCAAGTCATAAATACTCGTCTTTCAAGCCCAAAAATACATTCAACCAATCAAACTCTTTTTTCGCCGCCGTGCAGTATTCAAAACCTTTTCATTAACAAAAGACATCTTGTCTTAAGATGATGCAAAGCAATGCTTCATCCATAATTGTTGAGCTGATATAAGTGACGTTTTTCTAAATGTTGATTTGTAAATCCATTCGATGTGTTGTATACGTCCACTCCCATCTGTTTTGGATAAAACAATGTTTCTCGTCGATTAATACAAGATAACTTTTTCTAAAATCAACCAACAAACAAACATTTTCTATCCAGAACTACGTAACCTTGAGTTCTCTATTGAGATACGTAGGAGCAGGATTACAAAATCTTGTCAGGCCCATTAATAAAAAACTTAGGTTTAGTCCCCTTCATTGCCAAAATCCAAAAACATTCTTCTCTTTCCCACTCTTTCTTTCCCACTTAATAACTTGAGAATCCTAATATTTTAAACTAACACTAACGTGTATAACTAACCTAACGGTTCCTGTTGAGTATAACGAATGTGAGGGGTGCTAATACCTTCCCCTTGCGTAATCGACTCCCGAATCTTGATTTGGTTGCGACGACCATAATCATTGTCGTTCTTTCTTGGGTTTTATCGATATTTCCCCTTTCCTTTTTAGTAATAAATAAAGTTAGGTGGTACTCCGTTCAGTCCATCATTGGGAGTGTGCGATTGTGCTTCGCTAGGTCGTGTTCTCATTTTTTGAGGTGCGACAATAAACACAAACAATATGATATGAGAGACTAAAATAAAAGCATAAAGTAAATAATAAGAAATAAAAGCATAAGATAAATGTCATTAAAGTAAAGTTAATACAATAATATGTTAGTAAGTTGTGTTAGTAATAAAAAATGAAAGATGATTTGGTATTTTTTTGGAGAACACTCAATTATTCACCCACAAGTATGAAAATATGGACCTTTACATCACCTATGAGAATGGCTCCAACTTGGATAAAATCAACATGTATGCCACTAGCTCTCTTAGATTAAAAGGAAATAATACTTTTTACACAATACCATGAGGAGTAGGAGACTTACAATCTCACTTATGAAAACGACTTACTTTCAGGACAAATTTAGTGTTATGTTAAGCAATCGTAATTGGACTTATGTAGAAGTCACAACTATCTAAGGCCGGTCAATAATAATTTTTGTGTTAATACATGCTAGAGAAGTGATATGTAAATCATTCTCCTAAAGCTATGCCACAAAAAAAAGGAAAAGGGGATTCATCAAGCACAAAGGCTAGGATAGTGGTCCATTACATCAATCCACACTTCATGATACTTAGGACAAACTTGTGCATCAATCCAAAGTACCTTAATGATCCATGATCGATTAGGAGATAGATTTGAAATAATGAAAGTTCATCAAGCACCAATCCACACATCATGAACAAGATGAGCACAAACCATCCAATTGATCAAGAGGAAAAGAAAGAGATAAATAAGAAGAGTAAAAGATAAATCAAACCCAAATTGGATCAAAGGATTGATCAAATCATCATCCATTTTGGTGGATTAAGGTTTTTACCCCATCAACACCCAAGATCCATTGAGTTTGATGAGACCTATAATCAAATCAACCAAGGTCCAAGGCCAACAGAAGTCAACAAAGGTCAAATAAGTATAAAATACAAAAAGATAAAATAAAATGCATTAAAAACATTTTAAAAATGATTTTTAAAAGGGAAATAAAAGATAAAATCCATAAATCCCTTCAAAACACCAAACAAATGGCCAAAAAAATTATGGAAGGTTGGAAATAAAATAAGAAGCATAAAATAAATTTTCAGAATTTTCAAATGCATAAAAGTATTTTTAAACCAATTAAAACAAAGGTGAAAAGAGAAAATCCTTGAAAAATAGAAAATCAATAAAATAAAATATGAAAAAATAAGAATCAGATGAAAAAAAATAAAAGAGAACTTTAGAAATTATTTTAGGATTTTTTGGATGAAAACTGAATTTTCTATGAATTTTAAAAGAAATTTCAATTTAAAATAGAAAATAAAAAAAGAAATGAAATAATAAAAAACACGGAGCGTTGGATCTGGCTTCATTAATTGACGTGGCAGATCCAACAATCATAAGGTTAGGGCGCACAATAGAAATTAGCAAAAATGAAACACGGGATCTAATTCAAAATGGACTAATTAGAACATTTCAAATTGCCAACGTGTAAGTAAACTCAGATGACCTGAGATAAACTCCAGTCATCTTCCCCGGTGATCCCTCACCGGAGTTTCATCGTTTGGTAACTTCAAAACACGAGACCACCACCAATGTGATCGCCCTCTCATCACAAATTCAACCTCATGCTCCAAATTCATTTATCTAAACTAAGCGTGGAGAATTTCAAAGAAGTTTCAGAAACAAGAAAGCTACGAAAAGTAAAATTAAATGATGAACATAATAAATCAACACCAGATAAGTTAGGGCAAAGCATCAGAGAGTGAAGGACTACATTGTGGTAACTTGTTTGAGTTCAAATGTTGCTCAGAACTACCTTGTCCATATGGTGATCAGAAGTTGATGAAGTTAGATCTGGTCAGAGCACTTCAGAAGGTCCCAGAGCATGGGAATTGTTGCAAAAGCTTTGATGCTTGTCGTGACAATATATAAAATATAGTCCCAGAGCATGTGAATTCCTCACAACCTTTCGATTTGAGAACCTCGATGTCCTCATCAGGGAATTCAGACTTCCTCGATTGATAATCATCAATGGGCTGCTGGGCGAGGTAATCAGACAATACACTCCCCTTTTTATTGCTTTCTGAGAGGTATACTGAATATCGTATTCAGTTAAAATCATTTGCCATCTTGCAACCCGTCCGGTCAATGCTGGCTTCTCATGCTGGCTTCTCAAATACATACCTGATCGGATCCATCTTGGAAATCCACAAAGTGGTACGAACCAGCATATACTGTCTCAGTCGGCGAGCAGCCTATGCCAAAGTACAACAAGTTTTCTCGAGCAGTGAATGTATTGTTTCACAGTCGGTAAACTCTTTGCTAAGGTAAATTGCATGCTCTTTTCGACCAGACTCGTCATGCTTCCCCAATACACACCTCATAGATCCCTCGAGGGCCGTCAAGTACAGAATTAATGGTCGTCCCTCCACATGTCCGATTCCTGCAAATATTCTTTTATTTTTTCACATGCCACTTGGCAATCATCATCCCACCTGACCGTTTCACCCTTTTTTCTTTAACAACTTGGATGGGTTCACACGTGGCTGTTAGATGAGATGTGAACCATGAAATGTAGTTCAATCTGCCTAAGAGACCACAAACCTCTTTTTCTATTCTCGGTTCAGGCGTTTCTTGTATTGCTTTTTCTTTTTTTTCTTCTTTCCTTCTCTTTTTCCTTCTCTCTTTTTTTTAGCAGGATCGGCCTCGATTCCTCTTATCCGCTCACAATAAGCCTCAGCACTTTACCGGACAACACTCCACGAGTGCACTGATTGAGACTCAACCTCAGTTTGAATTATCTTTACTGGTCCAACACCTTGACCAGGTCTACCGGATGCCCCTCTCCTGCTTGGGACTTTGCTATCATGTCATCAACATAGCATTCAATTTCATGATGAATCATATCATGAAACAAAGTCACCATAGACCTTTGATACGTGGCACCAGCATTCTTGAAACTGAATGGCATCACCTTATAACAAGAAGGTGCCCTCTGGTGTGATGAACATTGTTTTCTCCATATCATCTGGCGACAGTTCAATTTGATTTTGGCCAGAAAAGCCATCCATGAAGGAAAACACCGAGAACTGAGCATCATTATCAACCAATACATCAATGTGAAGTACCGGGAATTCATCTTTTGGACTAGCTCTGTCAATCTCGGTAGTCCACACACATTCTCACCTTCTCATCTTTTTTGGCACCGACTTCTACTTCACTGGAGGACAGTCTTCTCTCAATGGTAGCTTGTGCACAACAACATCGGTATTCCACCCTGGCGTATTTTGATAAGACCGGGCGAAGATATCAACATGCTCTTTCAATAGGGCTACCATTCTGCTCTTGACCTTTGCCTCTGAAGCGGCCCCAACCTTCACTTCCTTTATAACTCGGTGTCAGGGTTAGCAACCTCGGCCTGCTCTTCATGCGGTTGAATCACCTTCTCCTCTTGTTTCAACAACCTGGCTAATTCCAGCAGATCACAATCTTCTTCGCCTTCTTCTTTGGCATGATAGATCGGATTGTCGAAGTCATACAGAGGTGTAACCGAATTGTTATCAATGAGATCAGGAGGATAGTCTCTTTTGAGGTCGGAACAAGACGAATCAAAAGGAAAGAAAATAAAAACAAGCATTGCTATCTTTATTATTTTTCTTTAAACTGCAAAAAAAAAAAACGAAAAAAAAACAGGGAACACCGCTTTTAATCACAAAAACATCTATTTATTAAAGATGCAAAATGTTGCAAAACGAAACACATGAGGTGGCCCTTACAATGAACCATTACGTTTCGGGCAAAACGTATGGCTTTCATGCAAATAGAATTGAAAAACAGAAATACTACTCTTCATGATGAGTGACGGTGATGATCTTTGAGGCCTTCCAGTTCCCTGGTATGCACGATTTTATCCACGACTCAAGCTCGCGGTCACGGTCAATCTCTTCACCCACTGTACAGGCGTGACCTGGATCCAGCATTCCTGCACTGACAAATGTGAACGGTTGACGACGTCCTCTATTTTGCCCAGACGAGCCTTGGTCTGGCTGATAGCCAACTCCAAACATATCTGCTTTCACCACAATGTCTATGATCTTTCCCCAGCCCAGGGCTTCTCCGTTCTTCACCACTTCCATGGCCTGTTTGTAAGAAGAAATGGACATCTTCTTCTCTTTCTCAGCACAGATGGCCTTCTCCACCTTGACGGTTTCAACTGCCTGACTCGGTGTTTCAAAATTTTCACCATCCATTTCCACATCCGTCATCCTCTGAATCGTTTCCCTCACTATTACACACCCATTTGCAGCGACAGCCGCACAACAATTATCACCGCCAGGGAAAGCTCCACTCTTCATCAGATGCCTCTGGACTGCAACCATGGGAGTTTTTAACTGATCCCCATTCGTTTCCTCCATTTTTCTCTTGTCCTTGGACATCACGCTCACCCCCACAGGACCATGCATCGGTACGGGGTTAGCATTAACATTCAGTGTCGGTGCCAAACTGATGGCCTTAGAATCCATCATATCTTGGACGACATGCTTAAAAGCTCTACAACCCTCAATGTTATGTCCGGGTGCCCCAGAATGGAACTCGCACCTGGCGTTCTCATCGTAGTTTGCAGGCCTCCGATGCAGTTCTACAGGAACCAATATCCTCGGCCGAACTAACCCAAGATCCCTCGACCTCTTGAACAGAAGGGTATAAGTCACGGGTGGCTTATCCAACTGACGATCCGTCGTCCCCTTCTTCACTTGGCCCTTAGCTTTCTGTGCTTTCTGTTGAGGTGGCGGTTGTTGCTGTTGTGCAGGTGGATTACCAACAGGAGTGATTACAGTGGCAGCATAAGGGTGGTAACGATCCTTACCGTGTCCCTTTTTGGCATGCACACCACTTGATTCAACCTCCTTCTTGAGCTGACCATTGCCAGAGGGCTTCTTTACTCCAGACGACGGAGCCTTTCCCTGAACTTTCTCCTTTATCATCCAGTTTTCAATTCTCTCCAACCTCTCAGCAACTGCTTTCTGCCCCAAGGCGAACCCTTGCATGACTTTAAACAACTCTCTCATCATCTCTTTCAATTCGAGAATGTCGGCATTGGGTGGATCCATCAGCTTGGATTTGTTGAGTCTGGCAGGATATCTGAACGAAAGAGCTATGCGCACCGGTTAGATACTGACACCTACAAAACAGAAAACAGGTTAATATGACTCACACATGCAATGTCTATCCGTACTAGGAATATTCTGTCCTTTGATTCTGGCTTCATCGGGATGAATAATATTTCAACAATAACATTCTGACATCAGGATGTCTCTCAACCAGAATCTCGATCAAAATAGACCCTGAGTACGGATAGACATGGGTGGAATGCAGATGAATGCGAAATGGGAATGATGCAAAATGCATGCAGGCAGGTCACTGTGCCATCTTCCAAGTCATCTGAGGATCAACTGTACTGGACCGGTCTCTGAACTGATTACAATCATCTGAGGGCCCGAGTAACCATAAATCCAACTTGGGGAGTTCCGAAATAAACGGAACCGGGGGATATAACACTATCATCAAGGAAATCCACTGAACGGACGACAACCAAATCCTCTGAACAAGTATCCTCAAATTCAACCCGGGGATCCGAAATAAATGGAACCCGCTGATAGATATCACGGACAAAACTCCGATGTATCAGAGATAAGTACCCATAAGTCCAACTGCATCATAGTCACCATCAGTACCTGCAAATGATTCAATCCCGCCCCACTCACGGGTGTCATCTAGGCCAGGGTAAGGATAAGAGAAACGCAGGATAAAAAACCCTTTCAAGAATATCATCATATAGACACCAGATGTAAGCAACGATAATACCCCCTCGGGATCTGAACTGCTCGTGATACCATGTTCCGCTAAGTGGCGCTATACCACCCGCTTCCCATGAATCACTCTATTCCTAGGTGTCATAAAGTTCACTCATAGCCTGGGTATTGGGCCTTTTACCTCTTGTGATTCCCACCCCAGCGAGAAACATATACATAGCCAGCACAATGACAATATGCATGCAAACATATATGCAAATATATACAATACAACATAATAATCATAAATGCCATAAATAAAGCAGTAAAAGCAACCAACACTATCCTAAAGAGCGCTAGGATTGACTCGCTTAGGGAAGATGGACCAGCACGAGGTCAACTTCTCTTATGTCCCCAGTGGAGTCGCCAGCTGTCGCATTATGCGAAAAACCGGCGGGAAAAGACACAGAGCCGCCACCGTGCATTATTTATCCCAAAGGAGGGAAAGGAAACGCTCGAAGTAAACTTGGAAAGGAATGGTCTCGCTGTAACACCTCAAAATTTGCCCTCCTCTCTTGGGACTAGCTTAACATATTGCATTGCATTTTTTAGGTCATTAGGCATTGCATAATTGCATATCATGTGGTTACATTATGCAAGTCATCCTCATAAGTCTTGATCAGAAGATGAAGAGGTTATGATGCAAGTGAGGGTTACATTGATTGAATGGACTGATCAGTAACTATCTGAGGATTGGGTTACAAATTAGGGTTTCATGTTCTTCAAGAATATTGATCTTTATCTTGGTTGAAATGATACATCATCATCCTCATGGTTTTGTCATCATCCAAGACATTCAAGAGATTGATCAGATACTTTGGAATTAGGGTTTTGACCACTGGTCAACCCTAATCATCTGCATTGGGCCAATTAGGGCTTGGCAAGGAGATGGGGTCTACAATGGATATGGGGATCATCATGTGATTATATTGAGCTTATGGAAGCTAGGGGCTCATCATTGAGCCATTTCATCAGGAGTTTGAGGCTCAATTTGATCAGTGCATAGCCAAATTCATCTATCAAATGGAAAAGTCAACTGTGGTCAACTGTGCCAGAATTGATGGATTTGGAGGTGGGAGAGAGTTGGATACACTTCATTCATGTTGAAACAAGTTTCATTTGACATTTCAATCATCAAGAAGGAAGAAAATAAAGTCAGGAGAAAAGTTGCCAAAAATAGAAAGTGACTTGTAATGAAAGTTTCCAAAAATGGAAAGTTTTCACCACAAAATTACATGTCCAAAAATGCTTCAAATGAAATCTTGTTCAACATAAAAGTTGTAGATCTTGCTCTCACCTTTCCAAAAAGTCCAAGAACTTGAATTTCCCATGTATGGTTGACAAGTTATGGTCCAATCATTTTCCAAAAATGCCTAAATTTAAAGTGGCATAACTTTCACATGGAATGGCCAAAATGGATGATCTTTCTTTGAGAAAACCCCATTTCACATGTACTTTCATGATGCATAATCAAAATTCATCAAAAATGGTCAAGGCAAAAAGTCATTTTTTAAGTGAATTCTTTTGAATTTTTGGTGTGAGATAGTGAAATTGAGAAATACAAGGCCAATGCACATGAAACCACTTCCAACACACTCCAAATGCCAAATATGACTTGTGTGAACTGTCATTTTACTGTTACATTGCCAATTTGAAAAGGTCATTTTTGGACTTTCACTTAAAACCACATTAACACTAATTCACTTGGATTTGCTAATTGTGATTAACAAGGTGGATTAAGCTTGGTATATAACCTTAATTATAACAGAATTGGTAATCACAATCACATTCTCCAAGATTGCAACAAACTTTTTCATCAAATTCTCTCAAATTCTCCAAAATCTACACACACATTTTTCAACATTTCTTCACCAATTCTTCATCAATTTGGATGATTCTTGTTGGATTCACTCTCCATAAACCTTGAGGAAGAACTGTTTGGATCGAAATCTTGGCAAAACTTCAAGAATCACGACTGTCCAAAGCAAGGTCATCAATGGCAAAGTGAAGATTCAAGCATTTGGAGCATCATCGAGTTAAGCCAGCTTCTCCATTCACCTTCCTCATCAACAATCTCCATCTGTTTCACCTTTGCACGCGTGGAAACATCAAGATCAACAGCTGCTTCATCCATAAGGTATTTTTTCGAATACCTTAATTGAGTAAACTATCATATGGCTTGTGAAGATCTTTCAACGTAGAGTAACATGATGCTTGTGGTTTGTGATTTGGTTGAGTGTAGTGTGAGAAATCGTGCTTTGAAGTTTTGGTGTGCAAACTTAAATCGTTCGATCCCGTTGCTATGCTTAGAGTTAGGTAAATTGATTACATATTCATGATGTACATGTTGAGACGGTTCTAGTGATATATGGTTTGTCAATTTTGGTTGAGATTTGATGTTCTTCGATTTCTGGAAATTTGGAATTGGTCTTGATGAAGAACATGAGCAAACACGCGTTTGATCTTCAATTGCGCTTGGCTTTTTTTAAATTCTGTTTTCCGCCATCTCAGAGCCAATAGAAACGCGCCATGGCTTTTAATGAAACGACCTCGTTTTGGTCGTGTGGCTGGATATTACGCTTTTGCCATTTTCCAATTTAATTGTATTATTTCTCATTTCTTTTTTCATTTTGTTATTTCATTTTCATACATCAACTTAGAAAATTCATAGATCACTCAAAAATAGTCCAAATTTTGTGAGGTTTTTTCCATAATGCTCCTTGTAATGTGTAGAATTTAATCATGATTTTTGTGATTTTTGTGCACGCGTAAAAAATTAAAATGCTTAAGGATTGTTTGAATGTGTCACATTTGTACATGCTTTGCCATATCTTTCATAAAATGGTGATGCTTTCAAAGAAATGGATGAAATTTTTTGTGCATATTCTGGATACTTTTATGGTGATTTTGATGTAGATTTTGTGGTTTTTGGATACTTGGTTGAGGAGATATGAATTTTTGATTAGAGAAGTGATAATTTGTGTCACACCAAGCTTGATGAATTTCATGATTTTATTTTCCTGGCTTAGGGATGTTGAATTGAGCCAATTTTTTGCATGATTGAGCATATGAATGTTGAAAATACATGAGAATTTTTCTAGATTTATTGATGGCATTTCCTAATTGATTGGAATTTTTCCCTCTGTTTGGTCATTTTGTAGATTGTTTGTGACACATGTTACCATTTGATTTGTGAAATTCTGGTTATTGATTGTATGGATGTGAGATTTGGTATGAGCATTGTAGACACATTATAGGTCATTGTGGTTTTGATCCCATTCATTTATCATGTATTGTCACTGATTTATGATTTTTGGAAGTTAATGATTGTTTTGATGCCTTATGTTGGCTTGCTTGAACTTGTCTGAACTTTATGAATTTAATTTCCATACTTCCATTGATCCAAATGAGCTGAAAATTGATATGCTACTCATTGATTGTGTCCTGTTTAGGTTGGAATTTTTGTGGAATTTATTGAGCTGTTTTGATGGGGATTTGATTGAGATCTTTCTGTTTGGTCTTTTGAAGTTGCAAATTGCATGTTTGGTGCTATTTTGTGCATAAAATGATAATGGTGATTGATATGAGCATGGGACCAATTGGTCTTGCTTTTAAATTGTTTGAATGTGGTTTTGGATATTTTTCACTTGCTGTTTTGATTTTTTCATCTCCTTTGGACCCTAGGCTTGGCCTAGTGGTCTTGTTTCTCATGTTTGGTTTGGATTTTCAGGTTGAGATGCAAAGGCCTTAAGGAGAAAAATGCAAGTTGATTAAATTGAGTTTGTTTGATGTTGTGAACTAACTTGTTTTGTGTTGTAGGGTTTGGTGCTTGAGTTTGAGCTCATGGCTTGCACTTGTGTGCATTAACTTGTGTTTGACTGTACATATTAACATTTGCTGTTTACTTTTGGGTTTGTCTGGTATACTGACTGTGCTTGATTGATTTCAGGTACATTAGTCGCTAACAGTTCCTTGAGAACTTGCTTGCTGTTGCTTGGTTATTAAACCAGTTGAGGTAGACTCTCTTGTCTCCATGTAGTCTGGAAGACCTGGCTTGTTATTTAGCCAAGCAACTGTCTGAAGTCCTCCTTAAGAGGCGATGTTTGTGATTGTTTACTTTTGTCCCCAAGCAGGTAAAGACCTCTATGAGGCAATTGGCGGAACCCAAGGGATATGCAATCTATCCCCCGCTATTCTGTTGAGTCGTCCCTCTGCTCACACCACTGTGTTGATGCATTGGGACATTAACCCAAGATCTTGTACAGTTGTACAGTCGAGTCAGAGTCTTGAGCGTAGAAGGGTTCCTCCATTCTGGACCCACGCTCCTTTGTCTGAAGCTCTCCCTGGCCAGGGATAAGAGCTGTGAAGTCTAATCTTCACTCACCTTTCATCTGCTTCACCCTGACTCTCAATGTCAGGGTTAAGAGCGAACACTACCTTGTACAGATGACTTGCCTCGGCAGTCCACCCTTGTTTGAGCCTCACTTGACTGGATATAGTGTGTGATATTTGAAATGTTTGCTTTATTTTGATTGATGCTTGCATGCTTGTTTTTCCTGGTTAGGATTAGCTTGCTGCTGAGCAAGTTAGGATAGAAACCATAACATAGGGCAATGATGCATGATAACACCTAGGCTCGAGTCCAGCTCCCTAGTAGTGTGTCTCCCTTTGTATCTGGTTAGAATTTCTTTCCCGTTCAGGGGAACTACGTCGCCCTGATCCTCATACCAGATGAGGTACGTAGGCAGGAGACCGTGCGAGGTCTCTCCGGGCACTTTTCTTTCTTTTTGTGTGTGTGCTTGACGGTTATAGGCTCGAGTTCCCGACTCCCTATTAACTTGTTTGGTTGTTGTGTGCTTGGAAGCTGATGTAAGTCCATCGAGTGGCATTCGGGTTCCAGTGTGCGTGTGTTTGGTTCGGATGCCGATGTAAGTCCAGTGATTGGCGTTCGGGCTCCACGTTTGCCTTTTTGTGTGTGTTTTGGTTCAGATGCTGATGTAAGTCCAGTGGTTGGCATTCAGGCTCCATGTTTGCCTGTGTTTGTGTTTGTTTGTTTGGCGTGCGTGAGCCGAACTACGGCAGCTCTGATTCTCGTTCCAGACGAGATACGTAGGCATAGGATGCAATGTCCTAGCGAGCCCTCTCCCTCTTAACCCCACCTGTGTTGTCTTCGGTGCGTGTGTGTGTGATGCCTGTTTGTTTTAGCAACCTTTTCTTTCTTTTAGAGCGTGGATCCCGTCGAGTACGACGGACGTGAGGGGTGCTAATACCTTCCCCTTGCGTAACCGACTCCCGTACCCTTTCTCTTTGGTCGCGAGACCATGCTTTTTCCAGGTTTACTCTGAGCGTTTCCTTTCCCTCTTTTGGGATAAATAACGCACGGTGGCGGCTCTGTGTTGTTTTGTTTCAGCCCGCCGGTTGTTTTTCGCGGATGCGACACTCGCGACCAGAGATTGATAGGATCGGGAGTCGGTTATGCAAAGGGAAGGTATTAGCACCCCTACGCATCCATCGTACTCGATGGGATCCACGCTCAGAAAGAATAGAAGAAAGGTTGCTAAAAAGACTGCTCAAAGAATGCACAAAACTGGATTGAAACACAGATGAAAGACGGAAGAAGATGACTCGGCAGGATATCGCATCCTGGGCCTACGTAGTTTGTCAGACACAAACATCAGAGTCGACGTAGTTTGGGGGGAATGGGAAACATGCTCGCTAGGATATCGCATCCTATGCATACGTATCTTCTCTAACCAGAGAAAGAATCAAAGCACTTGTAGCTCGGCTAACGCACGCCAAACAAAACACACACAGGAAACCGACTGCCAATCGCTGGACTTACGTCAGACTCCAAACCAACAAACGCACACAGGAAACCGACTGCCAATGGCTGGACTTACGTCAGACTCCAAACAAACAAACGCACACAGGAAACCGACTGCCAATCGCTGGACTTACGTCAGACTCCAAACACACACAAGAGGGTTGAAAAAGAAAAAGGGCGCCCGGAGAGATCAGCTCATCTCCTGCCTACGTACCTCATCTGGTATGAGGATCAGGGCGACGTAGTTCCCCTTAACAGGGAAAAACTTCTATCCTAACCAGAGACTAGGGAGATAACAAGCTACTAGGGAGACTACGACTCGAGCCTAGAAGTTGTCATGCATACGATCCCTATGTTGAGGTCTCTAATCCTAACTCGCACAAGAAGCAATCTAGTCTAACACAGCACATAAGCAAACACAAGCACAAGAGTAAGCACACACACTATATGCAAACAAGTGGCTCATACAAGGCTAGGCTTTAGTCAAGGGGTCAAATCAACCTCGACAAACAAGCCAACTGGAAACGGGTGTTTTGAGCTCTTAACCCTAACATTGAGAGTTAGGGTGAAGCAAATGAAATGGGAGATGAGGGTAAGACCTCATAGCTCTTATCCCTGGCCTGGGAGAGCTTCAAACAATGAAAGTGTGGGAGTCCAGAATGTGGGACTCTATTCCCCAATGACTGACACAACAAGATTTTGGGTTTTTATTCAAAGTGCATCAACACATGGTGTGAGCAAGATGAAAGACACAACTGAATAGCAGGGGATGGATTGCACATCCCTTGTATCTGCCAATGCCTCTTCACTTAGGAGGTCTTTGAATGTACAAGGCACAAAGATAAACAACCACAAACATTGCCTCTTAAGGAGGACTTCAGACAGGTGCCTGCCAACATAACATGACAGGTCTTCCAGACTACATGGAGTTAGAGGTCATTACTTAAGTGGTATGCCAACCACAAGCAAAGCAAAGCAACTCAAATGATGAGTTAAAGCTACCAAAGTACCTGTGTAAACAACCAACCAATCAGTATGGTATTCAGACAAACTATTAACAGACATCAACAGTCAGACAACTAATATACACAACAAGTCAAGCCAACAAGTGGCAAACAATCCAATGAATTCCTCTCCAAGGAACCTACAACATAACAAATGTTAGTAGAGCACATCATCTTGCATCTCAATTTATGAGACCAACATCAATCATCAAGACTTATGGCTTGCACCTGAAATGCACAACTCAAAATGTGAGTCCAAACCACTAGGTCAAAGCCTAGGGTCAAAAGTGGATCAAAAAGCCAAAACAGAACTTGATATTCAACATGAAGCAACTTCAAACAAAGGAGAACATGTCCTAAAAAGGACCAAATCAAAATCATCAAGCTACATTATTTCATGTGCAAGAGAAGGCAAAGGCAAATTCAAAGCATACAATTGATCATCAAGAATGAAAATTCCACATCAAAACAGAAATGACTCAAACAATCCTGGAAAAAATCATGTGCATACAACATGTCCAATAGAATCAACATACCAAAAATCATAAACAGAGAAGCTCATTTGATATGGAAATGAAAATGTACAAGTTGATCATCCAATTGTGTGACACAACTTGTCACACCATACAAACATGTGTATAAAACAGGAATGGCAAATGAGAAAAATGCACAATCAAGCCTCAAACATCCATCAACATGTTAGGAACAATCATGCAAAATTTCATGGAATTTGGATCAACATCAAGCATTTCACAATAGGAAGAATGGAGCAAGGTCACATATGTACACATGTTCAAAGAGTCTAGCACAAACAAAAATCCAGCCATGCACAACTTCAGAATTTAACATCAAAAAATAAAGGACATTTCAATGAACAAGTAGCAAAAAACCAGGAATTATTTGGATGATTATTCAAATTGATATGAATTTTTGAAGTTGGCAAAAAAAAATTTGAATTAAAATGATCATAGCATATGAAATGTGGAGGGAAATGAATAAATGGAAGCGAAATTTGAAAATATGTTTTAGGCCAGAATCGAAGCGTGTATGCGTATGGATGAAACACACAGCTTCATTAAAGGACGTGGCCTCCACGTCATGGTCAAATGCCAAATGGACTCAGTCAAACGAATGCTGGCGAATGAAGTTGCCAACAGGACGCACGCATAAGCAATGAACAGGACAAAACCCTAGGCCAGCTCGTCACGAACCAGACGGCGGTGCTAGGGCTGAAACAACCGTCTCCTTCGTGGAGACGGAGGAGCAACAACAAGCTCACACGATTTTTTTCCAGAGTTCGCCCAAATTCATACCATTCGAACCGTTACACAAAGAGGAACACGAATCCATCAACAATTCACATCAACTCATCATGTATAAATCAAATCGAGCAAAAACATTTTGATGCACAAACTTTCAATCTCACATATCTCACTCAATAATGCACTAAATCACACAAAATTCATATCAGATCGCTCAGCATGAGAGGCACTACATGATCATACACATAAAACAGAGAATTAAAAGGATCGAAAATGTGACCTCTTGAAGATCAACTTCTGGAAATGCACGATCCAAGGCTTGGCAAGCTTCAAATCTACTCCAGAACACTTGCTATGATGTTTGATGAAGAAATTGAGACTTGAAACTGCTTCAATCTTGCTTAAATCTGAACTGCCATTGCTATGTTCTTGAGCTTGCTATACATAATTCTGGTCCAAACTTGATGATCCAAAGCTCGATCTATGCCAAATCCATACCACAGAACAAGAATATGCAATAATATGGCAAGGTTATTTGGAGAAAATTTGAATTATGATTGAGAGAAAAAAATGGAGGGAAAAATTTCTAGATCTTAAAAATGGTGAATTCCTCCAATTCTGTTAGGATTTTGTTTATATACTCTGTCCTAATCTCATTTTAATTAAAATTAATCATGGTTAATTTGAGATTAAGCAAAATAAGGGTGTTTGGCCAAAAATGAAAGTTGCATGGTGCATGGAGTAATCTCACGTGAACAGTGCCAATTGCATGGTTAAATTCACTTAAAACCTTCTAATAAACACAATGGCAATGGTGGTTTGTGCCCATGATGCACCAATTTTAAATTGGCCATTTTCCCTCCAAAATTGACATGAATATGCATATGGTCATATGATGAGATTTCATGCAAAGTGATAAATGTTTTGGAAAGTTCATGTCATGAGAAGAAAAATGCAAAAAGAGCCACTCAAATTGGAGTTATGAGTCAAAAGTTATGCCCTTTTGAAGTTCCATGCTCACTTGGCAATGATTTGATCATATCTCCTCAACCATGCATCAGATGCTCATGATCTTGGACTTTTTGGAAATGGGAGAGAAAGATCTTCAGCTTTCATGTTGGACAAAATTTCATTTAAAGCTTCTTTGATGTTGGAAAGTCAAGTTGAAGTTGGTCCAAAACTTGCCATTTTTAGAAACTTGAAATTACAGGTCACTTTCCATTTTGGGAAACTTTTGATCTGGCTTCAAAACCTTCAAGGTAGATGTTGGACATGTTGAATAAACCTCTCTTGAACATGAATGAAGTGTCTCAAACCATTTCTCCACCTCTTAGCCCTTAGTTGACTTGCAGTTGACTTTTATGGGCCCTAGATGACTTGAACATGCACTGTGGACTTTGAGTCTCTAACACCTGGTCAAGTTGCTTCAAAATGAACCTTGGGTTAACATAAGCTCTCTAAAACAACCATATGGCCTTGATCTCATGGAAATCCTTTGCTCCTTGGCACTGATGGATCCTTATGATACCAGTCTTGACTGATGAGATGCAATGTGCTATGCAATGCTAATGTAATGTTAATGTAATGTCAATGACCTAAAAATGAAATGAATGCATGAATGAGGGGTGAAAATTTGAGGTGCTACAAGTATCAGGGGACATGCTAGGTAAGTTTTTTCCAAGAGAACATAGTCCCTCAGCAGCTACTTCCTTTTCTGTTCTAGATGAGTCATCATCTTTCTCAGCTTGGGTTTCCACCTCAGGAGAGGGGTCCCTTCTGGACAGAGGGGTAAAAATATCCTTGACTCCATGCTCTTCATTCAGTATCCTAGTAACTAGGTTTCTTATGGTGCGATCAGTAGAGTGCATGTCCTCTTTATCAGGAAATTTTTCAGGAGTGTTACCTTGCTTAGCTCCAGCCATGGAAGGGGAGCTTGGGACGTCACCTGGTATCATACGCAGAGGAGTCACGTCCATCAAATATTCATCTAAGAATTCCATGGAGGAAGTTCTTGTATGAAAGGGTTTTGAGCTGGATGTTGATGGATGTTGAGACATGTTGTTGAACTTCTGAGAAGAGTTTCTTTGCCCTAGCAGAGGTTCTCTGAGTAGATTGATGAAGATGGAAAGAATTGTGTTCAGGCAGAGCGTGCTAATGAAATAAATACTATTTCAAATACTAGGAGATGATTCATTATTAATGTGGCTTTTTCTTTTCATTGGGCAGACAATATTTTTGTTACCTTTTCCACTCCACATTAATTGCCATATTTTCTCAAGAAACCAAGCCCCTAATTTCCCCTTTTCATATTTCAGTTGGACATTATACAAATCCCTTGCAGTCTTGTTGGTTAGTTGCATTTCATGCTGTAGAACTATGAGGTTGTTTTCCACATATTTTTTAAATGAGTGATGGAAGCAAATAATGTACTTGGTCCAGCTGTGCTGAATATGATCTTTGGCCATAGGTGTACCATACAGGTTGTCATAATATAATGTCAAAGCATCGAGTGTGACATTGTATATAATTATCAGTAGTTTCATCCAACCTGGTTGAGAATTGTTGCTTTCATCTGATATCTTTTCTATCTCAATTTTCCTTGCACACATAGTCCCTTGTGTCTCAGTTCCAGCAAAGCTCTTACTAACTTCAGACTGTATACCACCAGTCATATGTTCCCCCTTTTCAGGTGTTTGGGCCATCGTGACCTTCTCTTCCATGAGGTTAGGTCTTAGCTTCTGGTGTAACATCCTTGTCTGCCATTTTTCATTTCCCTTGAAGGTTCTTCTCGCAACTGTACTCATCTTAGAGGGGTCATCCATTTGAGAGCTCCACATGTAGCAGTTGTTTTTGGTCCTGATTCCTTTCATAATCACTTCACTGTTTTTGTTAACAATCAGACATTCAGTTTTAGTGAAGATGATATTCAGACCTTGATCCCCTAGCTGACTGATGCTTATCAGATTTGAAGTCAAGCCCTTGACCAGTAGAATATTGTCAAGTTTAGGAGCTCCAGGACACTCAAGCTTGCCTATCCCCTTTATTTCACCTTTTGCTCCATCACCAAAGGTTACATAGCTTAAGTCATGAGGGTGAAGATCAGTTATCAAGTCTGAGTTTCCAGTCATATGTCTAGAACATCCACTATCAAAATACCACTCTTCTTTGTGAGCTATTAGAGTTGTAACATTAGTCTTAGGAACCCATTTCTTCTTGTTGATAGGCCTGTGCTGTTTGGGTCTGGGTTGATAGTGAGTCTGTTGATGAACAGGGGTAGGGTAACCATACAACTTATAGCAGAAGGGCCTTGAGTGTCCAAATTTCCCACAGTAATGACATCTCCATCTTTGGTGTTTGCCTTTCTGCTGTTTTCTCTTCTGATGATGTGACATATGATGTGACATCTTAGGACTGCTCTTACTATTGCTGCATTTAGGTTTAGCTTGAGGTTTGCAACCAGTGTAACTACTTTCAGCCTTAGATTTATGGTACCCTATTCCAGGTTTGGCTCCTGTGATTAGTCCAGCTTGGAGAATCTTATCTAAGGAGTCAGATCCATTGTTTAGCATCCTTACATACTTGGTTGTCTCTTCTAGTTTTGAGTTTAAGAGCATGACTTCAGTTTTTAGCTTGACTATGGTTTCCACATGTTCTCCCTTTTCCTTCTCCAGTTGTACTATCTTCTGGCTCTCAACTTGTTGACTTTCATCTAACTTGACCTTCAGAGCCACAACTTCTGTTTTCAATTTGGAGATGGTTTCCAAGTATTCTACCTTCTCATTTTCAAGTTGAGTTATTTCTTTCTTCTAGTTTTAAACCTGCTTGCTCAGCTCTACACTTTTATGACACAACTCTCTGTAGGTAGAGGCCAATTCCTCAAAGGTTACTTCACCATCACTTGAGTCTTCATCAGATCCCCATCTTCCTGTCAAAGCAGTCACAAGATTTGCAGCCTCCTCTGTATCACTCTCATCTGACCAGGTGGCAGCAAGACTCATCTTCTGCTTCTTGAGGTAGGTTCCACATTCTGTTCTAATGTGTCCATACCCATCACATTCATAGCACTTTACTTCTTTTCCTTCTTTGGGCTTCTCCTCTGACCTTACTCTTCTTCCATTGCTGATGTCAGATGAGATGTTCTTGACATTTGCCTTGGATCTTACATCCATTTTCTTTAACAATCTGTTAAACTGTCTCCCCAGCATTGCAACTTCATTGGCCCATTCTTTATCCATATCTTGACTGTTTTCCTCTTCTGTGTTGGATATGAAGGCAATGCTCTTGGTTTTCTTTTCAGTTCCATCATTCAATCCCATCTCAAAGGTTTGGAGGGAACCAATTAGTTCATCTACCCTCATGTTGGAGATGTCTTGACACTCTTCTATGGCAGTCACCTTCATTGCAAATCTCTTAGGAAGTGACCTGAGTATTTTTCTTACCAACTTTTCATCTGTCATCTTCTCTCCCAGGGCTCCTGAAGTATTAGCAATCTCAAGGATACTCATGTGAAATTCATGAATTTTTTCATCTTCTTTCATCCTTAAGTTTTCAAACTTTGAGGTGAGCAGCTGAAGTCTAGACATCTTTACCCTAGAGGTGCCTTCATGAGTGGTCTTGAGAATGTCCCAAGCATCTTTAGCCACTTCACAGTTATTTACCAGCCTGAAAATATTCTTGTCTACCCCATTGAATATTGCATTCAAGGCTTTAGAGTTTCCAAGAGTAAGATCATCCTCCTCCTTGGACCATTGTTCTTCAGGCTTCTTCTCAGTGGTGGCTTCTCCTTCTTTAGACATGACAGGATGCACCCATCCTGTTAGCACAGCTTTCCAAGCCTTGTTATCAAGGTATTTTAGAAACGCTACCATTATAGGTTTCCAATAGTCATAGTTAGAACCATCCAAAATTGGTGGCCTATGAACAGATCCTCCATCTCTCTCCATTGTACCAGAAAGTATTGCCCCTAGATCTCACCCAGAACCAGAGCAGGATGCCTGCTCTGATACCAATTGAAATTCTGGTATCAAATATAAGATGTCGAAGGTAATGTCACGACACTAATATCTGGTAATAAACAATGGATAAACAAAACAGAATGGTAAAGCGAATAACACAAGCAATTGTTAACCCAGTTCGGTGCAACTCACCTACGTCTGGGGGCTACCAAGCCAGGAAGGAAATTCACTAAAATAGAATTAGTTCAAAGACTCTCCGTACACTTCAACAATTTACAGTCTTTATCACCTAATCTCTACCCGTGCAATTTCTACCTAAGCACTCTTAGATATGAGAACCCACTCACTTCCCTACAATCACACACCAGTGATTTTAAACAACAATCCCTTGAGAAAAGAAAATACTTTTCAATTACACACTCTTGATTTTACTTCACAGTTTCAATCAAGAAGACACACTCTTGATCTTGCTTCACAACTTTGATCAAGAAGACACACTCTTGATCTTGCTTCACAACTTTGATCAAGAAGACACACACTCTTGCTTAACAGCTTTAGAGTGACAAATTACAACCACAAATCAGTCCAATTCAATCATCTATGGATAACTTGAATGACCTACAAGTCTTACGACTAAACAGACACAAACCCAAGCTCTCTCTCTATATTTCGCTCAGTCTTGGTTGTATGTTCAAACAGGTTTTCTAAGTCCCTTTTTATAGAAGCTTTCAGCTGGGCTTGGACATCTTGAAAACCCTAAACCTATTTTCCAATCAAATCTTTTTATAACAGCTGTAGAGATCTCCTTGGAAAATAAGTAAATCTGGTTGTAATCCATGATTGAATGCACCAGCTAGCCATATCTTCAATCATCCAAAGATTGCCATTAATTGTGCAATCACAAAACACCAGACATTCATACTAAATGTTCTGTGTACAGGATGTCATGACATCGGGTCTGACATCCTGGAAAAATCCTGCATAATCCAATAATTCCTTTTATAACTTCCAGCAGGTACAACCATATTAGATGTCATGACATTGTGTATGTCATCTGAAATAATCCTGCATGAACATGTCTTTCATTTAAGCTCCAGCAGGTACATCCAATATCAGAAGCCTTGTCATTGTATGTGGCACTCTGAAACAATCCTGCATGCACATGTTCTTGAACTCCAGCAGGTACATAGGATATCTCATGTTAAGACATCACACATAACATCTTGTGAACACTCTTTGTTTTACCAAAATTTCTGCCAACACTTAGAATCAACAATAGCTCAACCTAGTGTCTCTCGTTCCTATTTCACCTGGTTTCATTCTGGCGCAATCACATTAAGCCCTTTGCCTCCGCACGCACTTAGTGAAGTAGCCGGTTAGTGACTTTGATCCTTTTCTCGACACAGGGGTCTGGTACACTAGTGCGGTACCCCTTTTTATATCCCATTTTCTTGAAGGTTGTGGGGGATCGAACCGTAGTTCGCCCTACCGAGTCCAGTACCAGGTACCTCTAGACCAGCCAACTGGGGTTTCTGTTCCTTCTTTTTGTATATCTTTGCAACCTTTTGTATGATTCGTTTATCAATTTCTTGATAGCAACAGTATGAAGGAATTTCTTAATTTGTAGGAATCAAACACTTATATTCATCGGCTCTTCACGTGGTTTGCGCTTGAGGCGTTGCTGACTGCTAGTATAAACTACTAGGGGTTAATCTAGAATGGAGACTTAAGGTGTCGGTATAATGGTTATTCAAACTGCTCTCGTAGAAGTGAGGGGTCTAAGGTGTCAGGACGGTATCAATCTTGTTAGATCTTTCTCAGTTTTCCTAACAAAACCTCCGCAAGACAGCCTATATCCTCGTAGGGTATGCATTTAATCTTAAGGAAAAAAATTTTGTTATGCCAAAATATGTATAAATGATCGATAAGGACAAACAAAAATGTTTGTATTGGCTGAAAATACTAACAATAGAAACAAGCAGAGGAGTGATAAGGATTTCCTCCCACATTTAATCAATGCATTGTCCTTAATGCGATAGTATACAGAATAAAAAGAAAGAAACAAATGTCACTACTCGTCGTTACGCTGGTGGCTTCTGCGTGCTCTGGCTCTTGCTCTTGCGCACTCACCTCTCCCTCGCTGGGTAGGATCCAACCCTACATGCTGAGTGTACTCCTGGATGGCATCTACGCGATAAGTCAGGGCACTCATCTGGTCTGAAAGCTCTGCCATCCCCTGATCATGCCAGTTTGCATAATCGTGCTGATCCCATTGTATTTGCTGGATCGCTTGCATCATTTCCGTCTGGCGGTCTTCCATTCTTTGGTTGTGTCCCAGCATATCGGCGTAGTTGTTTTCCATGGTGGTGCTTCTTCGTTCGCTTCTCTGCTGTCCTTGGGAAGAAGTCTTTGCACTGCATTCCTGAGGTGGCTATGGCATGCCTCGGTCAAGCTCCTCCTCGACTTCGTCTGCTCCATTACCAGGATTTCCTTCATTTGCCTTGGGGGCCTCCAGATCAAAAATCCAATTTGCCATATTTTTCGAATCCGTGCGGTTCCTGTTGGGAATGATGATGCTCCGAGCTACCTTATTTCTGACAACATGATGATACTTCCCGTCGTCTCTCGCTTTGATCAGGTGTGAAGCACGGCAGTAGTCGATGTCGAGGAATTCTTCCTGCAAGGCTGGTAAGTTGGATAGCCTATCTCCAAAATTCAAGCCTAGTGCTATGGAGGTGATGATTCCCCCAAAACAAAACGCCTGGCTGCCTCTCATGCACGCAGCCTGGAGGTTGGCTAGTAGGAAAGGAGTGACATTGAACGCTATTGGGGCAAACACACAGTGAAGAAGGAAAAGTTCCTTGGAGTTTACCTTATGATTGCTGACTCTTCCAAAAAACTGTGTGCCCTAGGACTCGGTGGAAATATCTAATGGCTGGGTTGTGTATATATGTTGCGTTAAGCGTATCCCAGCTCATGGCGTTCATGTTGGCGAGGTTGTGCCAACTTGAAATTCTATCTCTGACCATCCGTCAGGGATACAGCAGTGAATTCCTTCTCCATGTCGGAAACCAAGCATTCGCGCTATCAGGGTTTGATTTAGGGAATACTCGGTGCCGAACATTCTAAATGTGGCGACTCCGGTGAGAAATTGAGTTGCGCCAGGGGGTGTGATATAGGAGTAAGAACTCAAAAATTCCAGGGTCAGCGCTTCGTAGGTTGGTTGCGGTGTGGTACACAACTGCGTTAGGCTGGAGTTTGTCAGCACCCACTCCACGCCCTCCAAAAGTCCTAGCTCCGTCAGGAATTCATTATCAACATACCTCGTAGCTTGAACGGAGCGTTGGTAGAACTTGAGGTAGTTGTCTCTTTGGTGTTTACCGGCTTCTCCATTTCGGAATACGACGGTTGAAAGGTCGGGAGCATCTCTTTCTTGACGGGCCATTGATAAGATGTATGAAACTTTTGATGTTGGTGGGTGAGATAGAATATTGTGAGTTACACGCTTGAAAAAAATGTAAAGAATTGAATAATGGAGAGCAGAATGGTATGGGAGTGGTGATTGATGAGGAAGAAGAGAGGAAGAGCGCCTGCATTTATAGGAGAGCTCTCTGGAGTTCATGACGATCGTCACAGAGGTGTGACGGTCGTCACGCACAACGGGTGCGTAACGGTCGTTTGCAACGGTCAGATGCTCGTAACGGTCATTTTCATGCCGTGTGACGATCGTGGTAGATCCGTGACGGTCGTTACGCCTGTGAGATGGGCGTCACCCTATATGTGATGGTCGTCACACGCTGATTTTCAATTTTCTCATCAAAGGTTGCAACAGTTTTTTAATTACAGTAGCATATGATAACAGTATAGTATGATGACTGAGCAATTGAATTTAAAAGCATAAATGAAAAAATAAATAAATGAATGAATAAGCAGAAATAAATGAGTAGAAATTGAATTAATAAATTGAAATTAAATGTAACATAGGAAAAGAAATATTAACGATAACATAGCAAACAAAAGTAATAATGTAATAAAACAAAAGTAATAAAATAAATGTGCTCCCTCCCCACACAAGACAAAGCAGTGTCCTCATTGCTTAGTGCGAGTAGGAGAAATCAGTGGTCAGTAGTATTAGCCACGATTTTGTCCCAATGCAGCTACAACTTCGTTCAGGTGATGAAACTGCTCGACGACTATATCCATCAGGCCTAAGATATCAAAGCGCATGATCTTTATCTCTTCTTTCACAATTGTGATGTCAGCTTGGAAATCGTTCAGACGGGTGAGAAGCATGGAAAGATTATCAGCATATGATGGAGGAACCAGTTCATCAATGTTATAGTAGTTGGGAGGTGTTTCAGGGTCAGATTCTTCCACATGGATAGGGTCATTGATATACTCATATTTAGGCGGTGTCTTGGGAGGTGAAGGTGGATCAATAGGGTGTTCATCTAAGTCATAAAGCCAGTTATTGCGGTTGTGAACACTCGTTCTCTCATGGTTAGGCAAGGTAAATAGCCGGACCACTTCGTTATTGATTAGATAATCAAAATTATCCGGCCCAAGGTTGCCTATGATTCTACGGTTAAGGCAAAATTCAATATCCATGGGTCGGATGTTTCCAAATGGTACATGTTCGTAAAGTGGGCGTCTAAGTCCGATGGCGTCTGCTATCATGGTTACTAGGCCACCTATTATTATTGGGGTACGATTGTTCTTAGCAAGGTGAATAAATCTCTCCATCATGAATGTCACGATATTGACATGTCGACCTGGATCGACACATAGCAGGATGAAAAGTTCATCGCGGGACACTATGGTGTTGTTTTCTTCCTTACCAAATAGGGTGTGGGCCAGTATTTTATGGAAGTAGCGGATAGCAGGGTTATTGATCATTTGTGAGTGCATCTCATTCGGGTTAGGGTTTGAGTCTCCAGTTAAGCTACCCCGATGTCATCGATTAGTTCCTCCTAGCGGGTAGTAAATACGAAAGGGCCACTAGAGAATCCTAGGAGGTCAGGGAGGTCTCGACGACTATAGGTGAAGTCCATGCTAAATAACCTAAAGGATATCAACCTTGTGTTAAGTCCGTAACCATGCTCGGGGTCGTATACCAGGGAGCTAAGGAATTCTAAGGTTAGTTCACGGTACGTGACAAACCGTCTCTTAATGGGTGCGTTCTCCCACCCAAGCTGGTTAAACATAAATAGGATGCTATTTCGGATACCTAACTTATCCATGGTAGGTCCATCATAATATATGGTCAATGCCATATCCTTCCGAGCTAGATAATCATACTGCCTTCTTTGAACTCTGCCTCTAAAAACTGTCTCTACTTGTTGCATGATGAAAGTAAGTAACTAACTAGTTAGTAATTTTCCTGTTTATCAGTATCCAATATGTCTAAGTTAGTAACTAGAAGCAACAAGAATGACTGTAAAGAATCAAGAAGAGGGGAGAAAAAAAAACATAAAGAAGAAAATCAAAGAAGGAAAATAATTTGTAATAAAGATAACAAAAAAAAGGGTGGGTTGTCTCCTACTAAGCACTTTGTTTAATATCGTAAGTTCGACAGTAGCGTCGCGGTGTACTAGGTTTGGGGTTGAGCGGGGAACTCTATGAGTCTGAGACTGTTCGAATAGTCTCTATTTTCAATATTATGATAGTGTTTTAATCTCTGCCCATTTACTATAAAAGGTTCACTGTTCCTACCTTTTATTTCTATCGCACCACTTTTGAGGACTTTGGTGATCTCGAAAGGGCCGAACCACCTAGATTTAAGTTTTCCTGGAAAAAGTTTAAGTCTTGAATTGAATAGTAGAACTATGTCTCCGACATTAAACTCCTTCTAGAAATGCGTTTGTCATGCCATCTTTTGGTTCGCTCTTTATATATCCTGGCATTCTCATAGGCGTCCAGTCTCAGTTCTTCCAATTCGTGAATGTCCAGAATCCGTTTCTCGCCTGCGGAAGTATAGTTTATATTTAGGGTCTTAATTGCCCAATATGCTTTGTGTTCTAATTCCACAGGGAGATGACATAATTTACCATAGACTAGTTTGAAGGGTGTGGTTCCTATCGGGGTTTTGTAAGCCGTCCTGTAGGCCCACAGAGCTTCGTTTAGTTTGGATGACCAGTATTTTCTGGATATTCCTACGGTCTTCTCTAGAATTTGTTTGATTTCTCGATTCGAGACTTCGACTTGCCCGCTAGTTTATGGATCATACGGTGTTGCTACGCGGTGTCGGACTCCATACTTCAGAAGAAGTTTTCCAAAGATATTCGATATGAAGTGGGAGCCACCGTCACTAACTACTAGTTTTGGCACACCGAATCTGGGAAAGATAATGTTCTTGAACAACTTAATCACTACTCGTGTGTCATTTGTTGGAGAAGCTACAACCTCGATCCATTTTGAAACATAGTCGACAGTAACGAGTATGTACTTATTACCAAAAGAAGATGGGAATGGTCCTGCAACAACCCAATTTTAGTAATTATTTCTTATATTATTATTATTATATTTTATTTTATTTATTTGGAGTGTTAATTAATTAATTGGTTGTTAGGAGTATAATAATCGATTATATTAATTAATTGGGTGTGTTAATTAATTATTTAGTTGATATGAGATATAAGAAATAATTGAATTAATTAACTTGGTGGGTAAATTGTGTTAGTTTAATTTAATTGAACTAATTAGAGATATTTAAATATTAGGTCTTATTGGGCCTATTAATTAAATTAGAGATATCACTCTTTAAGTCCAAATAGAATACTAGTATATAAGAGGTGAGGACAGTGAGAATTAGGATTCATTTGATCATTTGACAACAATAGAGAAAGAGAAGAGGAAACGTGAGGAGAAGAGGGGAAGAACAAGAGAGGAGCTAGGGTTTCCAGAAAATTGAAGAGGTAAGGGGGGAATCCTTATTCTTATGAGTTAGTATGATTGGGTCAATGGGTAAATGTATGCTTAGGTTAAAATCCCTAATTTTGTATGGTTGTTTGGAATTGTTCGGTTTTGATGAGTATGCTTGATTGTGGTGATTGATTGTGTTAAACTGTAAATTAATGTTATATACTTAAAGTATTGAATGAGTCATAATTTTCTGAACGTTTGGCTTTTTACGGAATCGAAATCGGAGGTCCGAAAGTCCTCCAACGATGAAAACCGCAGAAAACTCTGCATTCTGTCCGTCGCAATCGCGAGCCCTTTTTATGTTTTTCGGTCGGAATCGTTTTGGTCATAACTTTTGATCTGTAAGTCCAAATCGAGTGCCGTTTGAAGCGTTGGAAATCTGAATTAGAAGGCTATAACTTTGTTTCAGGAATAAAATAATTTTGGAGATTATTTCATGGACGTTTTTGGGGTTGAAGAAGATGAAAATTATGTTGGAAAATTTAGAAAACAACAACTTTTTAGTAACGCCTTCGTGCACTGTTTTATTCATAACTTTCAACTCGTGAATCATTTTGGGTTGGGGTTTAAAGCATTAGAAAGGTGACTCTAATAGATATTATGTGAATGGTGTATTTGTTATGAATGTTAAGATGGTAGAGATGATCTTAATTGCATATTATATGAATGGTGTATTTGTTATGAATGTTAAGATGGTAGAGATGATCTTAATTGCATATTATGTGAATGGTGTATTTGTTATGTATGTGTATATGTACCATTGATGGATGATTCATAGAGTTGAATTATGGTGATATGTGGAATGTTAAGATGGTAGAGATGATCTTAATTGCATATGTTGTTGGTATTTGTACATTCATTCATGGCATGGTCAGCTTCATGGTGGAAGCGGTGAAACTGTGGGTTCACATGGTAGCACACGTTGATCCTAAATTGGAAATAGACGTGGTAGATGTAGCACATGTTGATCCTTAATTATAAATAGGCGTGGTAGATGTAGCACACGTTGATCCTTAATTGGAAATAGGCGTGGTAGATGTAGCACACGTTGATCCTTAATTGGAAATAGGCGTGGTAGTGGCTTTGATCTTGTCCGGATCGGATGCGTGGCTTGGATTCTAGATATTGAATCGGAAAGCGGTGAAACATTGGGTTCACATTGAGTTACCACATGCATAGTCACATGTCATGCATTGAGTCGCATTAGAGTATGTGATAATTGAATGTATGCAGTGTTGTGATTGTGATGTGTGTATGAGATATGGTAATTGAATTTGGTGATGTTTGGATACATAACTTGGCAAAATATGTGATTATGTTATAATTGTAGTTATGTGTATATTTGAGAATATAGTATTGGATTTGAATATTATACTCCTTGAGTTTTGATGGATGTTTGAAACATGTGAAATAAATATTGGTTAATATTATTTACATGGTTATATGAAGTGTGATGAATTCCTTTAATTGTTGATTTAATCATTATGCTCTATTATACTTCTTCATAATGATTTGAATTCTCACCCTTTCTGTTTGACTGTTGCCTTTACACAGGCATCACGCAGATACTCAGGAGTAGTATTGCTGAAGTAAGTGGACGGTAGCTCGCTCGAGATTAGCCGGAGAGTTTCCATATTTTAGTTTGAAAACTAGGTAATGAGTCAATGCTCTGGTCATGTAACACTGGGTAGATTAGTAGTATTGAACTTGTATCCTATTTGGATAAGTATTATGTTATTACTTGTGAACATGCTTAATTGCAATTGTTGTTGAGAGGCCATAGTGCCAAATATTCTGATTATGGTTTTAGTTTATTTTGAAGAGATTATTGAGAGATGATCATGGTATGGGACATGGATCATTTGATGAAATGCATGAGTATTCATTATTTTCCGCTGCGAACGCATATTCGTGAATATTCATGATAATTGGAATGTGTTATTTTAAATGACCAGGTGTATTGGGTATTGATGATGAATGATGTTTGGTTTTCGAAAGCTTTTAGTTTTTGAAAACGTCGATGTGACGCCCTTTTGTTTATATGCGTGCTTATTTACTCTGATTATATGTTGAGTATTTTGGGGTAGAAAAGGGGTGTTACAATAGTGGTATCAGAGCATGGTCGACCAGTTGGTCAATAGTCGTTAGGGTTTTGCATTCCGTTATATTTGATTCGTGTATCTGACACGATCGATATTGGTTGGTCCGTCCGGCCAGGTTGTTTAATTATGTTTGTTCCCTAATATGCGACATGTGTGTGAGAACAATGTCGATGCTTGTTTTTTCTCCATTGCAGGTTGGGAATGAAATAAGTGGGAGAGAAGCGTCTGCTTCTCTTGGATGTCCCAATTGTATCGAGCTTGGACATTATGTTGTTGCATGCAAGAGTGAAGTGTTGGATAGTTAACATGTTTTGAGAATGTTGTGTTTTCCTGAACCCGAAGAGAGGTCGGATTCGAGGATGGCGTTGGTTAGAAGTTAATCGGGTGTATATCAACTGTTTTGAGAAGACAGTTATTTTCCTGAGGTTGGTGCGAAGGAAGATTGGTTTGTGTCTGCTAAGCAAGTGGATGAATCGGTGTAAGATGGTGCCGAGTTGTTTATGTTGTTGGCAACTTTGGATATTCGTAAGAAGAAGACGATTGAAGAATTGCCAATAGTTGTGAGTTTGCGGAGGTAATTCCGGAAGATATAAGTGATTATTCTAAGAGCGAAGGGGATCATGCCGAGCATTTGAAGGTTGTATTATCGGTGTTGAAAGAGAGGAAGTTGTTTGCTAAACTCTCTAAATGTGAGTTTTGGTTGAGTGAAGTAAGTTTTCTTGGACATGTGATTTTGAGTGGTGGTATTTATGTGGATCCTACAAAGATTGAAGCTGTATCTCAGTGGGAAGCTCCTAAGTCTGTTGCTGAGATTCGAAGTTTCCTTGGTTTGGCTGGTTATTATAGGAAGTTCATTGAAGGATTTTCTAAGTTGTCGTTACCGTTGACGCAGTTGACTAGGAAAGGTCAAGCTTTCATTTGGACTTCACAGTGTGAAGCGAATTTTTAAGAGCTTAAGAGAAGATTGACTACGACTCCTATTTTGATTTTACCGGATCCGTTAGAACCTTTCGTTGTGTATTGTGATGCTTCTTTGTTGGGTTTAGGAGGTGTTTTGATGCAAAAAGGGTAAGTGGTAGCTTATGCTTCAAGGCAACTTAAAGTTCATGAGAGGAATTATCCGACGCATGATTTAGAGTTGGTCGCCGTTGTGTTTGTGTTGAAGCTTTGGAGACATTATTTGTTTGGATTGAGATTTGATGTGTTTAGTGATCACAAGAGTTTGAAGTACTTGTTCAATCAGAAAGAATTGAATATGAGGCAAAGGAGATGGTTGGAATTCTTGAAAGATTATGATTTTGGTTTGAATTATCATCCTGGAAAGGCGAATGTTGTAGCCGATGCATTGAGTAGGAAGTCATTGCACATGTCTATGTTGACGATTCGAGAGTTTGAATTGTTGGAGCAATTTAGAGATTTGAGTTTGGCTTGTGAAGCGACGTCTTCGTGTGTTAAACTTGGTATGTTGAAGCTTACGCGTGGCATTCTTGACGAGATTAGAGAAGGTCAGAAGTCAGATTTGAAATTAGTCGATGTTATGACATTGATTAATCAAGGTAAAGGTGGTGACTTTCGGATCGATGAGAATGGTATCATGAGGTGTCGTGATCGAGTTTGTGTTCCGGATGTTGTGGATTTGAGGAAGAGGATTCTTGAGGAAGGGCATAGGAATAGTTTGGGTATTCATCCTGGTGCTACTAAAATGTATCAAGACTTGAGAAATATGTTTTGATGGCAAGGTATGAAGAAGGATGTAGTGGAATTTGTGTATGCATGTCTGACTTGTCAAAAGTCAAAGATTGAACATCAAAAGCCGTCTAGTTTGATGCAACCGTTATCTATTCCCGAGTGGAAGTGGGATAGTATCTCTATGGATTTTGTTTCGGGTTTGCCGAGAACATTGAGTAATTGTGAGGCGATTTGGGTCATTGTGGACAGGTTGACGAAATGTGCTTATTTTATTCCGATGAGGACGGATTATTCGATGGAGAGACTTGCTAAGTTGTACATCGAAAGGATTGTGTGTTTGCATGGTATTCCGTCAAGCATTGTTTCGGATAGAGATCCGAGGTTCACTTCGAGATTTTGGGAAGGTTTGCAAAGTGCTTTGGGTACAAAGTTACGTTTGAGTTCGGCGTATCATCCGCAAACTGATGGTCAAACGGAGAGGACTATTCAGTCACTTGAAGATCCTTTGAGGTCTTGTGTTTTGGAACAAGGAGGAAATTGGGATAGTTTCTTGCCTTTGATCGAGTTTACGTATAAATCCAGTTTCCATTCGAGTATTGGAATGACACCTTTTGAGGCTCTTTATGGTAGAAGGTGTAGAACTCCTTTATGTTGGTACGAATCGGGAGAGAGTGCTGTGGTTGGACCCGAGTTGATTGAAGAGACTACAGATAAGATTAAGCTGATCCAAGAGAAGATGAAGGCTTCTCAGAGTCGTCAAAAGAGTTATCATGATAAGAGGAGGAAAGCTCTTGAGTTTGAGAAAGATGAGCATGTGTTCCTTCGAGTTATGCCAATAACGGGTGTTGGTAGAGCTTTGAAGTCGCCTAAGTTGACGCCGCGTTTCATTGGTCCTTATTAGATTTCCGAGAGGACAGGTGAAGTGGCATATCAGATTGCATTACCACCATCACTTTCTAATCTTCATGATGTGTTCCATGTGTCTCAATTGAGGAGGTACATTGCGGACCCATCACATGTTGTTCCATTAGATGATGTGCAAGTGCGGGATAATTTGACGGTTGATACATCACCTATGCGAATTGAAGATCGAGAAGTGAAGAAGCTTCGTGGTAAGGAGATTGCTTTGGTGAAAGTGATATGGGGCGGAGTCGCCAATGGCAATATTACTTGGGAACTCAAGGATAAGATGAAGGAATCGTATCCGGAGTTGTTCGTTTGAGGTATTTTCGAGGACGAAAATCTTTTAAGTGAGAGAGAGTTGTAACAACCCAATTTTAGTAATTATTTCTTATATTATGATTATTATTATTATATTATATTTTATTTATTTGGAGTGTTAATTAATTAATTGGTTGTTAGGAGTATAATAATCGATTATATTAATTAATTGGGTGTGTTAATTAATTATTTAGTTGATATGAGATATAATAAATAATTGAATTAATTAACTTGGTGGGTAAATTGTGTTAGTTTAATTTAATTGAACTAATTAGAGATATTTAAATATTAGGTCTTATTGGGCCTATTAATTAAATTAGAGATATCATTCTTTAAGCCCAAATAGAATACTAGTATATAAGAGGTGAGGAGAGTGAGAATTAGGATTCATTTGATCATTTGACAACAATAGAGAAAGAGAAGAGGAAAAGTGAGGAGAAGAGGGGAAGAACAAGAGAGGAGCTAGGGTTTCCAGAAAATTGAAGAGGTAAAGGGGGAATCCTTATTATTATGAGTTAGTATGATTGGATCAATGGATAGATGTATGCTTAGGTTAAAATCCCTAATTTTGTATGGTTGTTTGGAATTGTTCGGTTTTGATGAGTATGCTTGATTGTGGTGATTGATTGTGTTAAACTGTAAATTAATGTTATATACTTAGAGTATTGTATGAGTCATAATTTTCTGAACTTTTGTCTTTTTACGGAATCGAAATCGGAGGTCCGAAAGTCCTCCAACGATGAAAACCGCAGAAAATTCTGCATTCTGTCCGTCGCAATCGCGAGCCCTTTTTATGTTTTTCGGTCGGAATCGTTTTGGTCATAACGTTTGATCCGTAAGTCCAAATCGAGTGCCGTTTGAAGCGTTGGAAATCTGAATTAGAAGGCTATAACTTTGTTTCAGGAATAAATTAATTTTGGAGATTATTTCATGGACGTTTTTGGGGTTGAAGAAGATGAAAATTGTGTTGGAAAATTTAGAAAACAATAACTTTTTAGTAACGCCTTCGTGCACGGTTTTATTCATAACTTTCAACTCGTGAATCATTTTGGGTTGGGGTTTAAAGCATTAGAAAGGTGACTCTAATAGATATTATGTGAATGGTATATTTGTTATGAATGTTAAGATGGTAGAGATGATCTTAATTGCATATTATGTGAATGGTGTATTTGTTATGAATATTAAGATGGTAGAGATGATCTTAATTGCATATTATGTGAATGATGTATTTGTTATGAATGTGTATATGTACCATTGATGGATAATTCATAGAGTTGAATTATGGTGATATGTGGAATGTTAAGATGGTAGAGATGATCTTAATTGCATATGTTGTTGGTATTTGTACATTCATTCATGGCATGGTCAACTTCATGGTGGAAGCGGTGAAACTGTGGGTTCACATGGTAGCACACGTTGATCCTAAATTGGAAATAGGCGTGGTAGATGTAGCACACGTTGATCCTTAATTGGAAATAGGCGTGGTAGATGTAGCACACGTTGATCCTTAATTGGAAATAGGCGTGGTAGATGTAGCACACGTTGATCCTTAATTGGAAATAGGCGTGGTAGATGTAGCACACATTGATCCTTAATTGGAAATAGGCGTGGTAGTGACTTTGATCTTGTCCGAATCGAAAGGGTGGCTTGGATTCTAGATATTGAATCGGAAAGCTGTGAAACATTGGGTTCACATTGAGGTACCACATGCATAGTCACATGTCATGCATTGAGTCACATTAGAGTATGTGATAATTGAATGTATGCAGTGTTGTGATTGTGATGTGTGTATGAGATATGGTAATTGAATTTGGTGATGTTTGGATACATAACTTGGCAAAATATGTGATTATGTGATAATTGTAGTTATGTGTATATTTGAGAATATAATATTGGATTTGAATATTATATTCCTTGAGTTTTGATGGATGTTTGAAACATGTGAAATAAATATTGGTTAATATTATTTACATGGTTATATGAAGTGTGATGAATTCCTTTAATTGTTGATTTAATCATTGTGCTCTATTATAGTTCTTCATAATGATTTGAGTTCTCACCCTTTCTGTTTGAATGTTGCCTTTACATGGGCATCGCGCAGATACTCAAGAGTAGTATTGCTGAAGTAAGTGGACGGTAGCTCGCTCGAGATTAGCCGGAGAGTTTCCGTATTTTAGTTTGAAGACTAGGTAATGAGTCAATGCTCTGGTCATGTAACACTGGGTAGATTAGTAGTATTGAACTCGTATCCTATTTGGATATGTATTATGTTATTACTTGTGAACATGCTTAATTGCAATTGTTGTTGAGAGGCCATAGTGCCAAATATTCTGATTATGGTTTTAGTTTATTTTGAAGAGATTATTGAGAGATGATCATGGTATGGGACATGGATCATTTGATGAAATGCATGAGTATTCATTATTTTCCGCTGCGAACGCATATTCGTGAATATTCATGATAATTGGAATGTGTTATTTTAAATGACCAGGTGTATTGGGTATTGATGATGAATGATGTTTGGTTTTTGAAAGCTTTTAGTTTTTGAAAACGTCGATGTGACGCTCTTTTGTTTATATGCGTGCTTATTTACTCTGATTATATGTTGAGTATTTTGGGATAGAAAAAGGGGTGTTACAGGTCCCATGAAGTCAATCCCCCATACATCGAAGACTTTCACTTCTAAGATTCCCGTTTATGGCATTTCATCACGTCTTGAGATGTTGCCAGTGCGTTGGCACCGGTCGCATTTTATAACCGCATTATGGACGTCTTTCCATAGAGTAGGCCAAAAAAGGCCTGATTGTAGGATCTTAGTGCAGGTCTTTGAGATACTTGCATGCCCTCCCTAGGGAGCGGAATGGCAATGAGAGATTATATCATCCATTTCATCCTCAGGAACACATCGTTGGAAAATACAGTCGGTACCTCTTTTGAAAAGCAGACGTTCATCCCAGTAGTACTGTTTTAGATCGTGAAAGAATTTCTTCTTTTGTTGGTAAGATAGGTTCGGTGGAAGTATTCCGACAGTTAGGTAGTTGACAAAATCAACATACCATGGCAGAGTTGCATTCACATGTATTTCTTCCACGGATTCTTCTATTTCTGTATCGTTTAATGTTAGTTCAGACATATCGCTTTCCATTTGGGCTATGAGTCGTTTGTAAGGGAAATCATCGTTAATTGGAATTTGTTCAGGTTTATTCCCTTCAATTCGTGATAAGTGGTCCGCTACTATGTTTTCAGTACCTTTCTTATCTTTTATCTCTAAGTCAAATTCTTGTAAGAGCAAGATCCATCTTAAAAGTCTTGGTTTGGCATCCTTCTTACTTAGTATATATCTAATAGCGGCGTGGTCGGTATAGATGATAATTTTTGTCCTTACTAGGTAGGAACGGAATTTGTCCAAGGCGAACACGACGACTAGAAGTTCCTTTTCAGTGGTGGCGTAGTTCATTTGGGCTGGATCTAGTGTTCTACTTGCATAGTAAATAACATGAAGCTTCTTATCATTTCTTTGTCCTAGTACTGCGCCTACTGCGAAATCACTCGCATCACACTTGATTTCAAAAGGTAATCGCCAGTCAGGTGGTTGCATTATGGGTGCGGTGATTAAAGATGTTTTTAGTTGGTTGAACGCTATTAAGCATTTTTCATCAAAGATGAAATCAGCGTCTTTCATTAATGAACCTGTAAGTGGCTTGGTAATTTTCGAGAAATCTTTAATGAAACGTCGATAGAAATCGGCGTGTCCTAGAAAGCTTCGTTTTTCTCGTACGGTTTTCAGAGGTTGAAGGTTCTCTATGATTTCGATTTTAGCTTTGTCTACTTCAACTCCTCTGTCAGATACCACATGACCTAACACGATTCCTTGTTGAACCATGAAATGGCATTTCTCCCAGTTTAAAACAAGGTTTACCTTTACGCATCTTTCGACTACCATTTCAAGGTTTGATAGACATCCTTCAAAACTCTGCCCACAAATAAAAAAATCGTCCATATAGACTTCCATGATGTCGTCTATAAAATCGGCGAAGATTGCCATCATGCATCTTTAAAATGTTGCAGGAGCATTGCATAGTCCAAATGGCATTCGTCGGTAAGCGAATGTACCATAAGGGCATGTGAAGGTAGTCTTTTCTTGGTCGTCAGGATGGATTGGGATTTGAAAGAATCTTGAATAACCGTCTAGATAGCAGAAGTGAGAATGCTTAGCCAATTGTTCGAGCATTTGGTCAATGAAGAGTAGAGGAAAATGATCTTTCCGAGTGGCTTTGTTTAGTTTTCTATAGTCGATGCACATTCTACTTCCGGTCATAACTCTTTGTGCTATAAATTCGCCCTTCTCGTTCTTAACAACTGTAACACCCCCTTTTTTGGGTACTACATGAACGGGGCTAACCCATTGACTATCGGAGATCGGGTATATGATTCCAACATCTAGAAGTTTCTTTACTTCATCCTTGACTACCGTACTTAGGATTGGGTTGATCCTTCTCTGGTGTTCTCTAGAGGTTTTACAATCTTCCTCCAGCATGATGCGATGCATACAGATAAAAGGACTTATTCCTTTTAGATCGGAGATGTTATATCCTAACGTAGTTGGATATTTTCTTAGGACATCTAGTAATTTCTCAGTTTCCATCTGTCCCAAGTCAGCATTGACTATTACTGGTCTTTTCAGTTCAGTGTATAGGAATTCGTATCTTAGGTTCTTTGGTAGTGCTTTTAGTTCCAAGTCAGGTTTCTTTGGGCATGGCATGTGGTTGGGTGTAAGTGCTAAGCATTCACTTAGACTTTCGTTTTGGTATGGTTCATGCCAATTATCATCTTCAAAGATTGGAGGGATTTGGATTTTCATTATATCAGAGTATGTGGTTTCTTGCATCTCCATCTCTCTCACGCACTCGTCTATGGCATCAAGTAGATAACATGTATCATCTATAGCCGGCGCTTGTAAGAATTGTGTTAAGATGAATTCAACCTTTTCCTCTCCAACTTCGAATGTCAACTTACCTCTCTTTACGTCTATTATGGCTCCGACGGTAGCCAAGAATAGCCTTCCTAGTATAATAGGTGTACTGGCATCTTCTTTGATGTCCATGATTATTAAGTATGTAGGAATGTAAATTTGTCCTACACGTACGGGGACATTCTCTAGTATACCGACAAGATATTTAATTGAGCGGTCAACTAATTGAACAGACATCTTGGTCGGTCTTAGTTCTCCCATACTGAGCCTTTTACAAATGGTTAAGGGCATTACACTAATGCTGGCTCCTAGATCACATAGAGCTTTGTCTATGACGAATTTTCCAATGACACAAGGTATGGAAAAACTACCTGGGTCTTTTAGTTTGGGAGGCATGTTATTCTGGATTATTGCACTACACTCGGCAGTAAGTGTAACTGTTTCATTATCCTCAATCTTTTTCTTATTGGATAGGATTTCCTTAAGAAATTTAGCATAGGAGGGCATTTGTATGATGGCTTCTGTAAAGGGTATTGTAATGTTTAGTTGCTTCAGAAGTTCAACAAATTTCCTAAATTGACTCGCAATTTTAGAACTTTTGAGTCTTTGAGGATACATAATGGGTGGTTTATAAGGAGGCAGAGGTACATAAGGTTTCTCTTTCTCTTTGGCCTCTCAGGTATTATCTTCTATTTCCTTTGTTTCATTCACCTGCTCAGTTGAGGTTTTGTCTGGTTTTTGGTACATGGCAGGGTTTTGGAGTCTTGGATCTACGGGTCCGTCTAGTTCTTTTCCACTCCTCAGTATAACGGCATTTGCATGTCCTTTTGGATTAGGTTATGGCTGTCCAGGAAATGTTCCAGCTAGAGCGGCTGTAGATGCTTGATGTTGAGCCACTTGTGAAATATGCGTTTCAAGCATTTTATTATGGGTGGCTAAGGCGTCTACTTTGCTCGCTAGTTGTTTGAGTTGCTCGCTAGTATGTATGTTTTGGTTCAAGAAGTCTTTGTTTGTTTGAGCTTGGGTAGCTATGAAGCTTTCAATCATTAATTCGAGATTTGACTTCCTAGGCATGTTAGGAGAATTATTAGTTGGCTTTTGATATAGGCGGAACAACTGGTGCTTGACCAGGTGCATACAGGGTGTTGTTATTCTTATATGAGAAATTAGGATGGTTTTTCCAACCTGGGTTGTAGGTATTCAAATAGGGATTTCCTTGTGTGTAATTCACTTGATCGGTTGGGACTCCTGCTAATATTTGACATTCTTGTGCAGTGTGTCCAGGGTTTCCACATAACTCACAGTTTGGAGTTACAGCAGCCACGGTGGCTGCGGGTGGTGTGGTCAAGTTGTCTAATTTTTGAACAAGGGCATCTACCTTTGCATGAACATGGTAAGGCTACTGATTTCGTACATTCCACCCTTTGTCTAGGACGTTTCCACTGGAGTTCTTTCACCTCCCCATTGGCAATGATTCTGGGCCATGTTTTCAATGAGTTTATCCGTAAGTGCACCGCCCGCGGCAGCGTCTACTGTCAGTCTTGTATTATACAGAAGCCCATTGTAAAATGTGTGAATGATCACCCAGTCTTCGAGACCGTGATGTGGACATATCCTCATCATGTCCTTGTATCTCTCCCATGCTTCGTAGAGAGATTCCACATCTTTTTGCCTGAATCCGTTGATTTGAGCTCTCAACGTAGCAGTTTTGCTCTGCGGAAAATGTCGGGATAAGAAAATGTTCTTCAGTTCTTCCTATATTGTAACGGAGTTGGATGGCAAGAATTACAACCAAGCCCAAGCTCTGTCTCTTAGTGAGAAAGGAAAGAGGCGTAGTCTTATCGCATCTTGAGATACACAATTCGCCTTTATAGTGTCTGCGTACTGCACAAACTTGGTCAGGTGTTCATTAGGATCGTCCGTAGGATTTCCAGCAAATTGATGTTGTTGGACGGCTGATAATAGTGAGGGTTTCAGCTCGAAATCGTTTCGATTGATAGCGGGGGCATCAATGCTGTTGTGAGGTTCTTGTTGGGATGGGGTAGCGTAGAATTTAAGAGGACGATCCTGGGGTCCTTCTTCAGCCATGGTTGGTTTTTCTTCTAGTTTAGGAGGAGAGAAGATATCGGGAATATCGTACTTTTGTTGATATTCTTGTATTCGGCGTCTTACGTATAAGAAACACTCTAATTCTTGGACTGGTGGTGCTAAGTTATCGCCTTGTGAGCGAGTACTTGGCATACAATCGGGGAAATAAGGGAGAGTAAATTAGTTTTTATTTTTTACCTTAGTCTATACCGTGCAACGAAAGAATCACACTATTCGACTAAAATAGGTCCCCGACAACGGCGCCAAAAACTTGATGCTTGTCGTGACTATATATAAAATATAGTCTATCGGGTACTTGACTGCAAGTGCACAGTCCAGTCGCTTTAGTTTTAAAAGATATCGATCCCACAGGGACCTATGGTCAAACTAGTGTTATAACGTCACTATGTTTAGCTAAGGGAATGATTAGTAGAAGTTCAGGGGCAAAATAGTAAATCTAAGGGAAATTTAGTTTTAAGAAAGAATTGATGGAAGGAATCAGTATGCAACGCATTAATTGTCAGGGATTCGATAACTCACCGGTGAATAGTTTAAATGCCAAATATCTCTTAGTAGAAAATATTTATTTAAAAGGATTTATCTCACACTCTCGTGATTGTTGATTCGGCCTATAGCTTTAAGTCAGAATGTACGCTCCCGCTGTCCCATTTGAAGTTAAAATTACTTTTTGAAAATAAATAAGTTCTAATTGTTTTTAAAGTGCTCTCGCTATTTTTAAACTCAATGCCTAATTTTTACTATCCAGCTCGAGCCTCACGCTCTCGTGATTGTTGGTTCTCACCTTAGTTAATTTCCCACTCTCGTGGCAAAACCGTATTAAATAGCTTCTCACGCTTTTGTGATAAAGTTAATTAAATTTAAATTAAAAACCTCAGCCTAAAAGATTGTTTGAAAAAAAGAGTTTTCACCGATTATTATTAAATCCCATCAAATTAAATTGCTACATACCGATACCAGTAATTTAGCCGGACATGTTAAATAAAGCAAACACAGAGCATGAAAAAATTAACATTGCGGCAAACATAATTATAACAATAACAAGGCAATAATAATAATTTAATAAAAATCTGGGAATCAGATTAACAGAGTACGACGAATCTTCGAGTACTTGAGCAGTCCTCCACAAGTCGGTAGGATTCTGCTTCTTCAATATAATTCCTTATTAAATTAAATAAAGTGTAGTAGTTCCCTAGTGTAGGAAACTACTACTATGGCTAACTGGAAAACGAAAAGAAAAAGGGAAAAAGGAAATTCTAAAAGAATGGCGAATGAACTAAGGCAACGGGAACAAAGTTGCTGAAAAGAACATAACTAAAAAGCTAGAATGCTATAAAAATTAATTGCAGAGCGTAAGTGTAGATGTTCCAATTTTTCCAACTTTGGTCCTTTATATAATGCCTTGGTAGGTCTTGGCGGTTGAGAGACTCAAGAAGACTCGTTGAATGAGGAATCTCCGGGGGAGTCAAGCTGTTGGAGAGAATTTAGGCACGTTTGGGTGCCTCTGATTGACTATTTCTCAGCGTAAAACTTGGCCATGTGACGTTCGTCATGGGCCTGTGAAGACGTGACGATCGTCATGAAGCTTGTGACGGTCATCACATCAACAAATTCTGATTCTGGTTTTCTGCTTTTTCCTGTGCTTTCTCATCTGTTTCTTCTTCTTTTTCTTCCTTTTGCTCATTAATGCTTGGAGATTTAAATACCTGCAAAAACAACTAGATTACTTGCGGAATAATCGAGATATTAATTAAAATGGTATTATCTTTGAGTGTAAATCAAGGCAAATATCTGATGTGTTTTCGCATTATCAAGCTTCAGAGAAGACCGGAGATGCTAATGAAATCAAGAAATTGGATTGAAACAAGGTGGAATTCAACACACAATAGCTCAATTTTCTGGAAATATTTCAGACTGAGGTAGGGGTTTCTTGGATATCCAAATCTTTGGAATTAAGGAAGCATGTTCCTCTATTTATAGGAAATGTGTTACGATCCAAATACGTGTGGAATAACGCTCAATTCGTGCAAAACGAATTTGATCAGAATGTGTGGAAAGTGTGACTTGCAATCCATCAAAACTCAGCCAAATCATGTGTTTTAAGAGTCAATTAAATTCTAGATACTTGATTAAACATTTTTAGGTCCAAAAAACGTGATAATTTGGCTTGCAATTGAGATTAGTGAAGTTCAAATTTCGGATCATGGTGATTTCTTCAGTTCCAAGTCACCATGTTCAACTCAATGGGGCATCTTGCTCATGAGGCTTTTTGATCCCATTCTTCTTGCATTTTGTTAACATCATATCAAAGATCTTAATGTGCCAAGAAAGGTTGCATTTGGATTCTTGAGCACAAAGTTGTGGCATGTTGAAGTTGGCATAAAAAACTGGTAATATAACTTAGAAAATTCAAAGTCCCAAATGGTTGAAAATGACCTGTAATCTCCCAAAGAATTATGCGGCCTTCCAAGCATAATTTGTCTTTGATCTTTGAAGAAAACTTGTAGAGGGAGTCACAAATGATAATTTTCAAAACGAATCAGCCTCAAATATTGAAATACTCGAAAGTTGAAAAAAGTCACTTGAAAATAGGTCAAATCTCACTAAGCCTACAAATGAGCTATAATGTCTTCAAACGTTTGATGATCCTCCAAGCATAATTGTCTTTTATCATGTAATTAGAAGTATTAAAGGACATTGATAAGAGTAATATGCAAAAAGAAGCATTCAAATGTTGACTTTTCGGTCAAACCATCTTGAAATAAACTTATGCACTTGGACTTTGCTTGCATTTCAAGATACATGAATGATCATATGAACTCAAAATAAGGTGTCCTTTTATGTATTTTGGTTAAGTTGCTCAAAGCTTAAGGTACTTTGTTGAATAAGGCATGGAAATAAACACATGAACCTTTGACCTTTCTTGAGGAATAAGGAACAAAGCTTTGAGGTACTCTTGATCAAAATGAGATTGAAATATGTTTGAGAACCTTAGAGCTCATGTTTTGAGAGATAAACTTCTTGAGAATAAATGGTTGAACACACTTTGACTTAAGGAATCAAACAAACCCTAGCTGAGGAATCATGTTTGATGCTCTTGATGAAAATCCCTTACCTTGCACAATAAACTTAAAGGAAACAAGACATATTTTTGCTATTTTGCTTAATGGTTAGATAAGAAATAAACATATAAACACAAAGGCAAAATACCAACAAAGAGGTGCTTGATGATCCCTGCAAAAGGCAAACCCAAAAATGAGAGGGAGAAGACAAAGATGTGACCTTGTTTGTATGCAAGGATTCAAATGATATATGGGATCTTAGGGTTAAAAATTAGGGTTTGACAGATACCCCTATTTAAGTTTCTTCAATTCAGAGATATGGAGATTCAAATCTTCGTCTCGATGAGATTGAAGATACTTAAATACAGAAGACCCAATTTTGGCCCTAAGATACCGCAAAAATGCTTATGATATGATATGAATGCAAACAAGGATCTCTGTGAGGAATATAGCGCCACGAAAGACAAAGAACTACTCGAGAAAAGAGGAGACTGAAACTCCATAGTGGAATAACATATTCCATAGGGGGACCCAGCTGGGGACAAACAAAGTTCCATAGGGGAAACAACTCAACTCGGGAATAACTATTGTATTGGAAAGAAACCAATGCATAGTTAGCAAACAAACAAACCAAAGACCCAATGGGGAAGACTTATCAAAGCAAGACTTTTTTGGGGAAAAGATCAATCAAAGGGGATGTCCAACTCCACTAGGGGGAGAAGTCACCTAACTATCATCCAAGTGATAGATTAACAAAGGTGTAGCGGTAAATTCATGACCATTGAGCTATTGGTTAACTCAACGTCAATAAAACCAGAGTTGCCACCGCGCTTTTATTGTTTCCAAAGGAAAAGGGAAAAGTACGAACAAACCCAAAGATAAGAAGTTTTCAAATCAAAACTAATAAAACGTCAGAGATTACAGGTAAGGGGTTGGTTACACAAAGGGAAGGTATTAGCACCCAAAGTGTCCTAGGTACTCCTAGGGAGCCCTTTTTTGTGTGCAAGTGTTTTTAGTTGGAGAAGATGTTTGCTAAAAAAAGAATTGGGGGATGAGAAAAGAAATCATTAATTATATTTTGTGTTTGACAAGACCTCAGGTCTTATGCCTACGTACCAACATAAAAATGAGGGATAAAAACCCCGTAGTTCGTGGTAAAAATTTCAAAGAAGTTGGTGAATTGATTTTAACAAAGGTTTAAAATAAAAGGGAACAAAATGGCCAAAGATTTAAATAAGGTTGTTAGTTCTTTTTGTATTTTTAAATTAAAGTCAATATGGTTAAGTTTATTTACAAGCTTGATTAAGAAAGAGTTTGAAAATTCATTGGCATAAGGCCAAAGTTTCTACTAATTAAAACAAGTATAAGTTTGAAATCACAAGCAAAGAAGGTTTTGAAAAGAGGGAGAGATTTTGAAATTAAAGAAGTAGGAGGAGATGAAGAGACTACCCTAGACAAAAATTAAAAGTTTAGAGTTGAAAAGATCTGACCAACAGGATGCAATCCACAAGACAAGAATGTCAGATAGAAACCCATTTCCTTTGGACTTTTGAGCAAGCAACAAGCATAAGAAATATCCAAGCAATTAACATCAAGATCAAGGTATCAAATAAAGATACCCATAAATCCAAATAAACACTCCAATAGCTAGTAGTCTTCAATGTCTTCGAATGTGTCAGATGAGATATTCCTTGGCAAACTCATAGAAACAATCATCAAACATCAATAACAAGGTTAAAATAAAAACTTAAGCATAGCGATAAAGTAACAGATGAACCAAGGTTACTCAAGGTTTGCATCATATGAAATTCACAGTCAAGGATAACTCAGTCTCAAATAGTGGCATTGGCCAAGTCCTCAAAGCATATGGAGGTTGCCTATTCTAAGTCCAAAAGTTCAGATAAAGTCCAACAGTCCACCAAGATATTTTTAAGGGTTATTATTGTTATTAAGTATTTTAAGGTCCTAAGACCACAAGCAGAACAAAATCACAAGCACACAATATATACAATCACAAGATATGGCTCAAGTGAGCAAAGTGAAAAGGACTGAAACATAAACAAGCTGCATGAAGTGTAAATGGCAATGAATGATAAAGATACTAAAATTTAAATTGCATTAAGTAAATGACTTGAAAGCAAAGCAAAATTAATAAGAAGTTAGTCAAATGTTAGTGAAGGGTTCAATTTGTTTAAGTCATTCTTTGGAGAACACTCAACCATTCATTCACAAGTATGAAGACATGAACCAAGACATCATCCATACGAAGGGATCCAACTTGGATAAATCAACAAGTATGCCACTAGCTCTCATGAATGGAAAAAAAGGTCAAGTCTTCACATAATTCCATGAATAATGAGAGAATTACAATCTCACTTACAAGAATTTTATGCCTTTTGGGACAAGTTTAACTCTATGTTAAGCAATCGTAATTGGACTTATGTAGAAGTCACAACTATCTGAGGTCAGGCAATAAAGATATTAGTGTTAGTGCATGTTAGAGACATGGTACAAAGAACCAAGCTCCTAAAACATACCACAAACAAAAATAAAATGGGATGGACCTATCTCAATCAAGCTCATGTTGGTTCATCTGACACAAGGTCATTGATGAATCAAGTAGCATTTGACTTGCGGAGAAATCATTGGTCAATGAGGGATTGGGGAAGAAGAGGGAAGGGGAAATAGAAATTCAAATTGATCATATGAAGAATTTCATCTGATCAATACTATCCATTCATTTTGAGGGATGAAATCTACATTTCATCAACCCCCTAAATCCAATAATATTGATCAAATGGAAGTTCAAATCAACCATGATCAAGGCCAAATAGAAAGTCAAACATCACAAGGTCAACCAAATGGTCCAACAAATTTTTTAAACAATTAAACAATTAAAAATCAAATTAAAAATGAATTAAAATGTATTTTTCAAAAGTAAACACCTCAAATCCCTTGAAATCACCAAATAAATGGCCAAGGGATTTATCCTAGGTCAAACAAGGTCAAAGGACCTGAGACAATTTTTTTTAGAATTTTTGGAAAGTCAGAAGTATTTAAAAATATTTAAAAACAAGTCCAAAATAATTTAATTCACAAAAAATATCAAAATTAATTCAAAAAATGATTTTTATTCGAAATATGGAAGAGGAAAATATTTAAAGATTTTTGGTGAAAATCCCATATTTTTTGGATAAAAAATGAATTTAATATGAATTAAACAAAATAGAGGTAATTAAAATAAAATTAGAAATTAAAATAAAAAGAGGAAAAACAAGGGTCATCCAATCTCCCTCATTAATTGAGGTGGCAGATCTGATGGCGCCGTATGTGTGCAGTCCACCATAGACCAAAGTCAAAACGCTGCAAACGTGGTAATCAGAATGGATGATCAGGATTAAAATGCAAGGCAAGGATCAGATGGTTGGGACTGATGCCAACACACCACTAGAGCTAGGGCTCCGATCATCTTCTTTGGTGGACCTCACCGAACTGGTCCACCACCAAAGTTCATAAAAATGAAAGTTGCATATACTAATTTGAAGAGAAAAACACCAGGAGTTCGAATCTGTCCTCAGAATTTTCTAATTCTCACTATATAGAGATACGTGGAATTGAAAATTGAGGAGTATGAACTAAGTTGCTTCGATTTGACCTCAAAGCAACTCAATCTTGTTGCCTACATTGGTAGGTATTCAGACAACTAAAGAGCAAGCAAAATGGTGGATAATTAAGGGAGAACTAAAGAAGATAAAATTTTGAAAAAATCACCTTCGGTTTGCTTCAATTGAGATTGATCTCTCTTCCAATTTGGCTTGGCTTGCTTATTCTAACTTGCAGGAAGTGAAATGGATGATCAAATGGTTTGGAATCTTGGAGTTTAAATCTCAAGATAGAAGTGAAATTGAAACTCGATTTCAATTGAAATCCTCAAGTTTATCCTATCAATGGAGGGTAGGGAGTTGCAGGATCAAAGCTGGGGCAGGAGATCCTTCATTCAGAGCTCAAGGGCAATGTATTTATAGCCTACACACTTGTTTTTCACAAACTTTCCATGAAATGCCAAAAATAGCAATGTCATCATGCATGCTTGCATGGGTGTGCACAAGGCCATGAAATAATGTGAATAGGTCCAAAATCATGTGCAATCCAACCTAAAACAATAACATGAAACCATGCAATGTGAATTTGAAAAATGATCATGAAACTTTCCAGTTAGGGCCATGCATTACACCCATGTGAAAGTAACTCAAAATTGCTCTGAATGCCATGATCTTGGACTATTTGGAAAGATAACATGAGGGGGAGAAACTTTGATGTTGAAACATTTTCCATTTGGAGATTTTATCATGATGAATTTTGAGGTGGAAGTTGGAAGAATCAAATATAGTTGAAATTTTCTAAGTTAAAAGTCAAATGACCATGTTTTCCACCTTGAATAACTTTTGCTATGAGCTTCAAATGAATATGACTCCTTAATAAAAAGTTGTAGCTCTTTCATTCCTCTTTAATTTGGTATAAAATTTTACACCATTTGGATCTTTCATGAAGGAGTTATGGATTTTAGAAGTTGGGGAAAATTGCTTGTTCAATGACGATGGCCCAAAATGAGCTATAATCTTTCCTCTTGGTACATGCCTTTGAAAGTATAATTTGACATTTATCAAATACTAAAAGTTGGATAAGACATCTTTAAATTGATCATGAAACTTATATGGCCTTCATATCATAAAAAATGAGCAAGTTATGATTCTTGGAAGTTGACCTTCTATGTTGAACTTGTATCTAGGGCACAAGCAAAATGACCTATAATCGTTCACCATAAAGTTACTTTACAAGAAAAATTAGCTCTTGATGCCAACATGAAAGTTGTTTGGAATGTCATAAATAGTAACTTTTCTCTTGGAAGAATTTTCATATGACAAAAATTGTAGGAGATAGGGTGTAGGGAACCCCAAATTTGACCAGTTGACTTTTCTGGTCAACCTCCTTGAACCAACTTGCAAACTTGAAGTTATTTTGATATTTGGGGCTAATGGATGATCATATATGCTTTTGATGATGTAAAGGGACGTATTCCTTGATATCTTTTAATAATTAATGAAGAAACTTATTGAGGAAGTCACACAAGATACGCAGATGAATTAGGGCTTCCAAGGCAAACAAGCTTCAAAATCTTGATGAACTCTTGACAAAAATGACAAATAAATAACATAGGGATCCATATATGATACTTAGAACCATTGTGAATCTTTCCTTGATTGATCTCTTGCATTGAGGGTCTCAAACTCTAGATATGAACTTAGTGGGGCACAAATGGACACACACTACCTACAAAAGAAACAAAGCTACACATAGACATATTTTTGGTACGATCACAAATATGCTTGGTGACCTCTCCCAAAAACAAACTTGATGAATGAGGTGTGAGAAGGATACCGAGTTGTGATCCCAAAGCCAATGCAAATGATGAGACATCATGAGGGATCTTAGGGTCAAAATTAGGGTCTTACAACTTCCCCTATTTAAGGACATTCTAGCTGAGGATGTGAAGGTTAAAATCTTCGTATCAAATCAGTAGAATGGACTTTAATAACAACATCAAGAAACAAATTTTGGTCCCTAAAAGACCTCATGATGCATATGATATGAATGCAAAAATAATCTTTGTGGGGAATATATTCCCACAAAGGAAAATAATCTGGAGATACTGAAGGTCCATATGAGCACAATGCATTCCATAAGGAAAACTCACTAGGGAGATAGAGACTTTGGGGATAAAAGCTATACATAGGCCAGGTTGCGACTTGAAAACTGTGTGAGACACGGGGGGACTTCCATGAAAATAAATCAATGGAAAGAACCGGTTGCAGGGGACAAGAAATTTGCAAGGGACGAGAGTAGATCAGAACAAAGCTGAAATACTCAAGCCAAAAGGAAAATCAATTTCACAACCAAATAAGAAACCAAACTCAACTAGGGAAGAAAAACTTCAACACATGAGTAAATGATATATATTATCTACCACCGGTTACTAGGTAAGAAGATAATACACCTGGACAGAAAGACATCCGTTATCGGTTAGGGTAAACATATTAAGGATGACTCGCTGAGGAAAATGAGGAATATTCATTACTGGTTACTAGGTAAGAATAACCTATTGGGGAAAAAGAAACCAAATAGAATTTACAACTATCTTTTTACTGGGTAGAAAACCAAAGAGAGAGTATCTGTCACCGGTTAAAGTGAACATATCAAGGATAAACTCAAAGGGAAGAACATCTGTCACCGGTTAAGGTGAACATATCAAGGATATACTTCCAGGGAAATAGGAATTACAACTACCGGTTACTGGGCAGAAGACCAAAGAGAGAGTATCTATCATCGGTTAAGATGAACATATCAAGGATAAACTCAAAGAAAGAATATCCGTCATCGGTTAGGATGAACATATCAAGGATAAACTCAAAGGGGAGAATAGGATTTATATCTACCATTTAATGGGAAGAATAGTGCAAATAGGAATTACAACTACCGGTTACTGGGTAGAATACCAAAAAAAGAGAAAATCTATCACCGGTTAAAGTGAACATATCAAGGATAAACTCTCTGGGGAAATAAGGATTACAACTACCTTTTTACTGGGTAGAAAACCTGACAGGAATAATATCTGTCATCGGTTAAGATGAACATGTCAAGGATATACTTGTTGGGGAAACGAAAAAACGAATCCGTTGGAGAAAATCAAAGAAGTAAATTACCTTTTACCAGTTACTGGGTAAATTAACACAGGTAAAGTACTCAATCATCAAGAAGGATATTAGCGGTTACTGGGTAATAAACTCTTGGGGACCAAAAGATCTATCTAGGTAAGAATTAGAAAGAAACGGTCAAACAAGACTCAATCCAATGAGGATATAACTCAAGAGGAGTGGTTCCATCCAGATAATGAACTGGGGAGGAGAATGAAATAACAATCATCCACGAGGAAATAACTCTGTGGGGAAGAAGAAAGGATAAACTCTTTCTGCTTAAGGGGCTGACACTCTACAATTGAAGAAGGACATGCACACCAAATCTGCATGGGAAAATAATATCACCAAAGCAGAGGATCAGAGAAAAAAAGTCAATGCATAAAAAATTCATAATGAAATATATGATGCTATGTTTATACATGGATTTGCATGAGTATGATTATGATTATGCTGACAAATGAGCACAAAGGATACAAACATGAAGATCTGAATCATCACAACTAGATACTCGGCTAATATCAATAAGATGGGAACACCAACTGGAGAACTTGCTAAGGATAAAAATAAATCATCGAGGATATAAAATCCTAACTGCAAGATGAATTCAACTCTGGCCGGGGAAAGGTATAAAGAACAACGCATCCAGCCAAAAACTGTTGAAAACTCGCTCTGAGGAGACAAAAAAAATATATTTGTAGCAATCAAACAAAATAATCAGAACAAATACAACTCAAACTCAAACTGTCAAAAGAGGAGGAGATAATGTTGCTAGGGGAAAATCCGAGAATAAAAAACATCTTGCTTAAAACTCAAACTCTCTGAGAGAGGATAAAGATACAACTCATCAACTTTGCAGGGACAAAAGCACCACTGAGAATATAAACCAATATGCTGAGGATAAGAAGGATCTGCTGAAGATCCATATCTCAAGCCGAGGGATATATATATATATATTATATATATATATATATATATATATATATATATATATTATATATATATATATTATATATATTATATATATATATATATATATATATATATATATATATATATATATATATATATATATATAATATATATATATATATATATATATATATATATACATGCATTGAAGCAACAAGTCACCACTGCGGGGAATTTTAAGTCAACACCATATCAAATGTGAGACAACTTTGCAAGGGTTGTGATCAATACTTCTTAGAATCAAATACTGTCTGAAGGAAGAAATCTTCTATCAGAAGATGGAACTTTGTTAGAGACCCAAGTCACAACAAGAGGTAAAAATTCTAAGTGGGGGGAACCAGACGATCTACTGGGGATTCCATCCACAAACAACTCTGTGGGGCTTCGCTGGGGATTCAACAATCTACCAGGATAAATCAAAGGCCAAACGAGGATACAAATCAACAACATATTCCTCAAAAGGAAAGATACAATCAATAGACTCTTCTTGGGGATTGAGAAATAAACCAATTCCAAGGTACCAATATATCAACCGAATCTTGCAGACTCGCATAGGGGAAAAATTGTCACAGCTATACAACACACAAATAAAGGTGATGGAGCTCTGAAAACCAAATAAAGGTTCCACGGAGATCCAGGATTCATGCAAAGACACGAATGTGAATGAAGATCATAAATCCTCGACTAGAGACAGATGATAAACTACAAAGAGAATAACACATCAGCTCTACTGGATATGAACGACGAACTGTTGAGGAGATAAAAACACCAACCAACTGCTTGGGGAACACACCAATCGTTCACACATCAAGACTTTACCGTTCTTAGATTGTTGTTGACATTCCTTTTTGAATTCAATGTTCTTTAAAGTAAATTTTTTATTATTTCAGAAAATGTTTATTCATTAATTTATTTATTTCAAAATTATCATCATAAAAATTCAATTTTATTAAAGCAAAAATAAATAAGATTATAAATAATTGGATAAAGGCTCAACTTATTTAATAGAATGGTAGTTCGCAAATGGCGGGACTCCATGGATCTTTACAAAGTTCGAAAATGGTAATTTACATGGAAAATGGATACATTGAATACAATGACCACTACTCTCCCTACCAACTTTGAAATCCACTGTGCTCTTGTCTTCAGTTGAGAATGATGAATCAGAAGCAAATGACTGTTCAAAACTGCTTCAAAGATCAGGATTAGCCGGATGCAGTTACTTGCCATAATCCCTATATTTTTGCCTTTGATTGCCCCAAGGTGGGGTACTCAATCTACCGGGATAATTTTTCCATTTTATGTCTCTAACATTTTCCTAGATCTCCCTTTTGGGTTTTCAATCCACCGAGATGCTCATTTTTGCCCAAGCCTCCCTTTCGGGTTTTCAACTTAGCGAGTTGTTCTTTTATTTTTAGGCGAAGTATTTCTTGACTGCATCGGCATTAACAGGGCGAGTGAACTCTTCACTATCCATAGTTGTAAGAATCAAAGCACTGCCTGAAAAGGCTCTATTAACAACATATGGGCCTTCATAATTAGGAGTCCATTTGCCCCTAGCATCAGGTTTGAAAGATAGAGTCTTCTTGAGCACGAGGTCACCTTCTCGGAACACACGAGGCTTGACCTTCTTATCAAAAACTTTCTTCATTATCTATGGATATAACTGACCATGACACATAACAGTAAATCTTTTCTCTTCAATCAAATTCAACTGATCATATCTGGTTTGACACCATTCAACTTCGGTCGACTTGGCCTCCATCAAAACACACAATGATAGTATCTTAACCTCCACAGGGAGCACATCTTCCATGCCATAAACAAGAGAGAAACGGGTTGCCCCTGTTGAAGTGCATATGGATATACGGTACCCATGCAAAGCAAACAGGAGCATATCATGCCAATCTTTGTACGTCACAACCATCTTCTAGATAATCTTCTTGATATTCTTGTTCACAGTTTCAACGACCCCATTCATCTTGGGTCTGTAGGGAGAAGAATTATGATGTGCAATCTTGAATTATTTGCAAAGAGCTTCCACCATATTGTTATTCAAGTTTGATCCATTATCAATAATGATCTTACTTGGCACACCATAACAACATATAATCTTATTCTTGATAAATCATACCAAAACCTGCTTGGTCACATTCACATACGATGCCGCTTCAACCCACTTTGTGAAGTAATCAATAGCCACTAGAATGAAACGATGTACGTTCGATGCTTTATGATCAATCATGCCAATCATATTAATTACCCACATGGATAAGGGCCATGGAGATAAATGACATTGAACAGTGTCGGATGAACATGAATCTTATCCGCATATATCCACACATATGAGCAAAACCATATCGAAATTTCTCTTATAAAGCACATCACCATTCAGGTAAAAGTTTCCAACTAATCTTCTCAAAGTCTTCTTCTCTTTCAAAGATTCCCCAGACGGGTAAATATGACTTTGGAGGAAACATTTGATGTCATAATACCATGGTTTTTCATCTTTGACTTCTTCAACAGCAAACACATGAGTTGGCCTATCAAGACGTATCACAGTCAATTTGGGAACTACATTCCAAAATTTCACCATAATCATGGAAGCCAATGTTGCAAGAGCATTTGCCATCCGATTTTCATCTCGAGGTATATGATGAAACTCAACCTTTGTAAATAAAGTTGATATCCTCCTTGCATAATCTTTGTACGGTATCAAACAGGGTTAGTTCGTCTCCCATTCACCTTTATCTGATTCATAACCAAAGTCGAATCTCCATAGATGTCTAGATATTTAATTCTGAGATCAATGGCTTCTTCAAGCCCCATAATGCAAACTTTATACTTATCCATATTGTTTGTACATTTGAAGGTTAATCTAGCTATAAACGGAAAATGAGTGCCTTAAGGAGTAATAATCATTTCCCCAATGCCATTACCATACAAATTAACTGCTCCATCAAATACCATGCCCCAACGGGAACTAGACTCTGGCCCTTCTTCAAGAAACGGTTCATCACAATCTTTCATCTTCAAATATAAAATCTATTCCCTAGGGAAATCATATTGTACTGACTGATAATATTGAATAGGTTGGTGAGCCAAATGGTCAGCAAAGACACTACCTTTAATAGCTTTTTGAGATCAGTATTAAATATCATACTCAGATAACAACATCTGCCAACAGACAGTCCTCCCCGTTAAAGCAGGCTTCTCAAAATGTACTTGATCGGATCCATTTTGGATATCAACCAAATAGTATGATTCAACATATATTGGCGCAGACGCTTAGCAGCCCAACCCAATGCAAAGTATGTCTTCTCAAGCATAGAATACTAAATCTCACAATCGGTGAACTTCTTACTAAGGTAGTAAATTGCATATTCTTTCTTACCAGATTCATCTTGCTGACCAAGAACATAACCCATACTCTCTTCAAGAACAATCAAATACATTATCAAAGGTCTTCCTTCAACAGGCGGAGACAGAATCAAAGGGTCAAGTAGATATTCTTTGATACTATCAAAAGCTTTCTCGCAATCCTCGGTCCAATCACAAGACTGATCTTTCCGAAGAAGCTTGAATATAGGCGCACATGTGGCAATGATATGCGATATAAATCTTGAGATATAGTTCAAGCGACCGAGAAAACCTCTGACCTGCTTCTCAGTTTTGGGTGCAGGCATCTCTTGTATTGCTTTGACCTTGGAAGGATCAACTTCAATACCATTCTCACTGACAATAAAGCCCAATAACTTACCAGAGCAAACACCAAAAGTACACTTATTGGGATTCAAGCGAAGTTCATATTTTCTCAAACGCTGGAATAACTTCAATAAATGCTCAACATGTTCTTCTTCAGTCCTTGATATAGCAATTATATCATCATCATAGACCTCAATCTCTTTATGCATTATATCATGGAAAAGAGTGGCCATAGCTCTCTGGTAAAATGTCTTTTCTATCAAAAGGGTAAGGATCCCCAACATTTGAAGCAGAAGATTGTGCATGCTTGGCATAATATGCATAGGAAAGGAAGATCCGAGCTTGGTCCGCGCAATTGTGTAGCTTTGGAAGCTTACACTCTTTGGGTGAAGAAGAGAGATTTGGAGTTGAAGATGCCTTACCCTTGTGAAAGACCTATGTCTATGGTTGTGGTTGAGCCATCAACTCTTCCTAACCAAGATGTAGAGGAGTTGGAAGACGCGCTCGTCAAGATGAAGCAAGAGAAAGATATGTGGGAAGAGCGTTTATGCGCTTTGAGTAAGAACCATGAGGAGTTGCAGTTGGATTCTAAGGATAAAGATGCACTTATTGAGCTACTTGAAGACCGAGTGACAAAGAGCCATAGAGAGCCAGAGGTTTCATGTTCTAGCATGCCTCAGTCTTCCGTTGCTTGGAAGAATATTGTTGATCAGCTTGTCCTCGAGAAGACTCAGATGAAGGCTTCTTTTGAGACCGAGATTCGACGCATTCGAAGGAAGTACGCGCCTTCATCTAGGTCTTCTGGCGTTGTTGTTAGGGATCCTTAGGATGACTAGTCTCCTTTTTTCTTGTATTTTTCATTTGGTTTCTGAAATTGTACTCAGTGTAATCCTTCCAATTATTAAAATGTAAAGAGATTTTTGATCATATAAAAATTATTGCAATTATTGATATATATATATATATATATATATATTAATATATATATATATATATATATATATATAGATATATATATATATATATATATATATATATATATTATATATATATATATATAATATATATATTATATATATATATATATAATATATATATATGTATATATATATATGTGTGTGTATATATATATATATATATATGTGTGTATATATTATATGTGTGTGATATATATATATCTATATATATATATATATGTGTATATATCTATATATGTGTGTATATATATATATATATATATATTATATATATATATATATAATATATTATATATATATATATATGTGTGTGTTCTATATATATATATATATATAATGTATGTATATAGTATATATATTATATATATATCTCTATATATATATATCTATATAGATATATATATATATATATGTATATTGTATGTATATATGTATTATATGTAATATATATTATGTATATATATATATATATATATATATATGTATATATGTTATATATTATATATGTATATATATGTCTATATATATATATATATATCTATATATATGTAATATGTATATATATATATATATATATATATGTATATTATATATATTATATATATATCTATATGTATATATATATATATATATGTATGTATATTATATTACGATATATATATATATATATATATATATATACATATATATATATATATATACATATATATTATATATATATACATATATATATATATTACTATATATATATCTATATTATATATGCGCAAAGGATATAGTAAGTTCCTTGAAAACAAAAATAATTAAACAAAGCATTGCATTTCATGCATCACTTGCATAAGCAGGTTTCTCTTTAGCCAGATGTCTCATTGGTGTTTCTTCTGTGCTTTAGCCAAGCCGACTCATTAGTACAATACCCGCGCCAATCATCTCAAAATTATGGAGCATCTAGAGCAAGAGAACAGAGAGCTGAAGGACGAGATCGCCCGCCTGACTGCCATGATGGAGTCAGTTCTTGCTACTCAGAACCAAGCTTCTCCAACGCCTGTAACTCCTCCTCCTCAGAGGACTGTTATTTCTGAGGTGGCTACCTCTACCATACCTGTTGGTACCGCTCATTTTGCGTCCACTATGCCTTCCGGGTTCCCATGGGGAATGCCGTCCAACTTTATGCCTGAAGGCTTTGCGCCTACATTTGCTTCCATGCTGACATCTAGCCTGGTCATGTATGTGCCACCTCCCATTGTGCATACCTTACCTCGTGTAGAGGACACCATTTATCATTCCGAGCCGTCTAAGGGTCCAAATGTTTACGAGAAAATGGACGAAATGAAGGATCAGTTTCTTGAGCTGCACAAGGAATTGAAGATGCTAAGGGGTAAGGACTTGTTTGGAAAGAGTGCTGCTGAGTTGTGTTTAGTGCCCAACGTCAAGATCCCGGTGAAGTTCAAAGTGCATGACTTTGAAAAGTATAAAGGGAGCACTTGTCCACTCAGTCATCTAGTGATGTATGCTCGCAAGATGTCTACTCAGACTGACAATGATCAACTGTTGATTCACTACTTCCAAGATAGTTTGAACGGTGCTGCACTCAGATGGTATATGGGATTAGACAGTGCAAGCATTCGTACTTTCAATGACTTGGGAGAGGCTTTTGTCAAGCAATATAAGTATAATATGAACATGGCGCCTGATCGAGACTAGCTGAGGTTATGTCTCAGAAGGATAAGGATACATTTAAAGAGTACACGCAGAGATTGAGGGATTTGGCTGCCCATATCACTCCTCCTTTGGAGGAAAAAAAGATGACAAAGATATTTCTGAAAACTCTAGGTTCATTTTATTATGAACCTATGATTGCTAGTGCCCTCAGTGACTTTACCGAAATGGTAAACATGGGGATGAGGCTTGAGGAAGGAGTCCGAGAAGGACGTTTGTCGAAAGATGAAGCATCGCCGAGTAAGAGATATGGTAGAAATTTTGGGAAGAAAAAGGACAATGAAGCGAATGCAATGAGCAGTGGGAGGTAGAGGAGGCCTCAGATCAGAAGGAATCCACCATCCCATCAACATCATAATCAAGTATCTTCAGTTATCCCTGTGTTTTCTAATCAACAATCAACACCAGTTCAACAACCACAACGTCAACAACAATAACCACAACAACGAACAAACACCTACAACAAGAACAATACCAACAACAATAATTATCAACAAAACTTTGAGAGAAAGGAGGTCTCTTTCGACCCGATTCCTATGTCTTATGCACAATTATACCCGTCTTTAGTTCTCAAGAACCTAATCCAACCAAGAAACCCGCCACAAATTCCAGAACCACTTCCATGGTGGTACAAGCCTGAGTTCTGTTGTTCTTTTCATCAAGGAGCACCCAGACATGATATAGAGAACTGTTACCCGCTGAAGTATGAGGTCCAGAAGCTGATGAAGAGTGGAATGGTGTCCTTCGAGGACCGTGCGTCGAATGTGAAAGCAAATCCATTGCTCGCTCATGGAAACTCTTATGTGAATATGGTGGATGGTTGCCATGACGAGTTTAAGGTTTTTGATGTGCGTTTTATCCGGAGATCCTTGCTAGAGATGCACAAGGACATTTGTATGGTGAGTGATTGTGAGCATGACCATGATGGTTGTGATGTTTGCAGTATTAATTCAAGGGATTGCGAAGTTGTGAAAAGGGACATCCAACAATTGATGGATGAAGGCATGGCTCAAATTGTTCAATCTCGTCATGTAGATGACGATGTAAATGTCATAGTGCCCATTTTCAAGAAGCCATAGAGATTGGTAATTCAATACGATAACAACAATAGTAACAATGTCAGCAATAGATCAGTATCACCATTGGTTATACGGTTAGCAGGCCTAGTCCCATATTCATCTGATAAAGCTATGCCGTATCAGTATAATGCTACGATGATAGAAGGTGGTCAAGAGGTCCCGTTACCTACGACTAGATCTGTGGTGAGCATTGCTGATGTTACCAAGGTGACCCGCAGTGGTCGTGTGTTTGGGCCGGTGTTCCCAAAGGATAAGGAAGAATCGATTGTTGGAAAGAAGGTGGAAGTGCCTGTTGTAGATCCAGTTGGTGCTTCAAAAGGTAAGTCTGGTGAATCCAGCGATTTGAAGGCTAACGATGATGATGAGGTACTTCGATTAATCAAGAGAAGTGAGTTCAATGTGGTGGAGCAGCTGCTCCAAACCCCCTAAAAAATCTCAGTGTTGTCTCTACTCATTGTAATATACTAATTTTCACCCCTAAGATCCCTTATCATTTATATCATTTTCATAACATCAAGGTCATCAAATACTTTTGTGTATGTCCTTATGTAGCGGGGTATTCGTTACCATTAGAGATATTGACTAAATCCAAGGAAAACCATACAAGTCGAGTCGCCACCGCACTACTATTTATCCAAAGGAATCGTTAGAAAGCGAACAAAAACCTAAAAGTTTTATCGAATCAAAAACTAGTAAAAAATATCAGAGATCGGGGTAAGGGGGTTGGTTATGCAATGGGAAGGTTTTAAGCACCCAAAACATCCTAGGTACTCCTAGGGAGCCCTTTTCACATTTGTTGTAAGGTTGGTATTTTGTGAAAATTTATTTGTGCAAACATGATTGAAGAGATGAGAAGAGAATATACAAGTTATTTACATTTTGTGTTTGGATGGATAAACCCATTGCCTATGTACCATCTTAAAAAAAGATTAGGATAAAAACCTCGTAGTTCGGGGTAAAAATATAGAAATGAGTTGGTGAATTAATTGGTGCAAAAGCCTTAAGGTATTTTGTTATCAAAGGGAGAAAACTCAACCTAAAACCACAAATCCACCATGTGAGGATAGCTTCAACATGCTAGTGAGGGGTTAACCCTATAATAAGCATGGAAGACTCATTGTCCATCACTAAGGATATAGGTGAGTATTACATCTACCTCAAGGATAACTCAAACCTAATAGCTAAAGGTTATGAAAAAAGTTTTGATTAAGAAAGTGGCCATTGAAACCACAAAGGTATTTGAATGAGTTATAATTACCAATGAAAAGTATTTACAAAATATGGTCAAAATTGATTTAAAGGTTCAATTCAAAATAAGTGTTATGAAAAGAAAGTCTGAAAATTAAAAGCATAAGTCTTAGGTTTCTAATGTTTGAAAACAAGTGTTAAATGTTTGCACCAAAAGTTTTGGCTTGGGTTAGAGTGGAGGGAAGAAGAAGAATGGCTAAGTCCTAAACATACAAGAGATAAGGGATAAGAAACAAGACCACAAATGGAGTTCCTCTCTTGAGATCATATTGATGATCCAAGTAGCTCCCATCCTTTGGAATATGCAAGCAAAACAAGTAATAGCTCATGCAATCAACATAATCAAACAAGTTCCTTAGGAGATCTCCAATGTATCTTGTATCTTTCACTTTGGATGAACATGGCAATGGTTCTTCAATTTGAGCTCTCATAGGATCCCCTAGCACAAAAGCACACACACATCAAAAGTTCCATGAAGTAAATCAAGAATGGACAAGAGTGAGTTTAGAGGTTTAGTCCTTCTAATCCATCTTCAAATTAGGGTCCTTTTACTCCAATTTGCATAGGTAATATCCTAGAAACTAAGTCCATTTGTCCATTTCTTTGCATTTGGTCCACAACAATCAAAATAAAACACAAGTACAATGATATATACACAATTATGTGCTCAAGTGAGCCAAAGGCAAATTGCATTAACATAAACATGTGCTCAAGTGAGCAAAGAGCAAAAGCAAATGAATAATATGTACAAGAATAGTAAATTGCATAAATGTAAAGAGCAAGAATTAAATGTTAATGGTTAATGGTTAATGTTAGTAGTTAGGGTGCCATAAGGAAAATTTAGCGCTATGTTAAGCAATCGTAATTGGACTTATGTAGAAGTCACAACTATCTGAGGCCGGTCAATAATAATGTAGGCAACAACACAAGTTAGAAGTCTTGATTAGTGAATCAAACTCCAACAACTTGCCATGCCAAAAAGAAGATGAGAAATGATCTTGAATTGATTTAGGTTCTTTGTATGATTTAAAAAGCAATCTATCCTTAATGCAAAGCCATTCACTTGATCAATGATCAAGATGAATTAGATTTGAATCAAGGAAGATTAAACCTCCCCAATCAATGCTAACCACCAATCTTTAACTCATTGATCAAAAAAGAAAAAGAAGAAGGAGAAGAAGAAGATAAAGAATTAAAGTGCATTAAATAAAATGGCATGTACTAATCAACAAGCATTGACCAAAGATAGAGAAGATCAAGGTCAAACAATAGAAAACAGAAGCAAAATGAGAATTAGAAGTCAAGAAGCAAATAAAATATTTTTGGCATTTTTAATATTTAAAATAAAACTTGAATTAAAATAATAAAGAAAGATCAAACTTCAAATTCAATTCAAATCAACTTTGAAAAGTCCAAGTGAATTATCCCAAGTTCAACAAGGTCAAACAAAGTTTGACAAAAAATTTCAGCATTTTTAGGAGTCAAAAACTATTTTAAATCAATTAAAAATGCATAAAAATAACCTAATTGAACTAAAATCTCAAATAAATCTCAAATCAATTAATAAATTGATGAGAATATTTTTCATAGATCTATCATCATTCAAAGAGGTTGAGAAAATATTTTTGTATTTTTTGGATCACAAAAACGATTCAAAATGAATTAAAAATAACCAGAAAAGAGAAAATTACTAAAAAATAGCAAATGGTAAAATAAAAAAATATTAAAAATCATTTTTAGAAACTAGAAATTAAAAGAGAAATAATGCAATTGGTCCCATAATTTTTGGACCAATAATGAGAGAGATATGAATTTTAGAAATAAAATGGAATTTAGAAAATAAATTGGATTAATTCAGAAATAACAAAAATCCACACGCGTTGGATTGAACCTCATTAAATGATGTGGAGGATCCAATGGCAATGGAACAAGCGCGCACCATGAACCTTAGTCAATGAGAAACACAAATAATAAAAGAAAGTCATAACATCCAATGGATCTGATTAGATCTGGAAGCATGATCCGACGACCCACATTGAAACTGGCAAATAGACGGTGGCCAGCGCCACCGTCTTCTCCGGCTAGCTCCGGTGAGGGTTCAAATTTGCAGAGGCAAAAATGTGCATGAAAAGCCACGATCCAGGTACCATTCAAAAGGTGGAGTGATGTACATCACTCCTATGCAACTCAATTCGACTCTAGATCCCTATTGAGAGAGAAATCAAAGATGGAACTTTGATGGTTTTCAACTGAACTTGTTTAATTTCAAAAATTAAAAACACAATAATGATGCCTCTATGCAGAGGACTTCAGACAACACAAAATCAAGGCAAATGGAACAATACACGAGCTGTTTCGAAGCAAAATGCAGTTGAGTAAAACCTTTGAATTGTGAAGAATTGAGTCACGATCTCTGAGTTCTTTTGCAAACAGAAGGCTCTATGGATCAAATGAAGAAGGTTTATGAACTTATAGATCTAGAAAATCAATCAATGCAATTGAATTTCAGATCTGAAATTTTTGAAAGAAAGAGAAAAGTTCCTTTGGTGAGGGTGTGGATTCAATTCAGCAGAGGTTCAGGCGCCTTCAGGTTGAAGAAATGAGAGGGCAAGGCATTGTATTTATAGATGGAATGAGCTGCAAGCATGAGCAAAATCGTGTGCATGGGAGAAGAGGGCCTCCATGCATGGGCCTGTACAGGCGCATGTAGGACCCAATTCTGATTGGGATTGAATGCTTATATAACAAATAGATGGAATGGACGTGCATAAATGATATCATGAGCTCATGCAATGTGTTTTCAATTGATTTCTAAAATTGCACATAATCTTTCCCCTCTTCGAAAATAACATGTCCAAAATCAAAATGCAACCTTATGAGTAATGGTTGGAAAGCTTGTTGCATAAGGAACAAATGCTATGTTGATCAAAACTCCAATTGGGCCTTGGAAATTAATGAAAATTGAGATTGAAGTGTAGGGTGCAAAACATGCATATGTGAAATTTCCAAAATCGGCCAATGTTCAAGCCCCTCTGTCTCATTGATTCAAGCTCCAAATGATAAAATATTCAACATGAAAGTTGTATATCTTTTCATTACAATCAATTTGGACTTAAATTTTGCATCATTTAGGTTTTTGATGAAGAAGTTATGGGCACTTGAAGGTGGACTTTTTCATATTTCAATGCATTTGGTCCAAAGTGACCTATAATGTTTTGCATTATCACATGTGTTTATTTTGAGATATTGCAATTTTTCTCAACATAACATTTGAAGTATACACATTAAACTTTCCAATGTATTTGATCCCACCTCCAAATCATGAAAAAAGAAGGAGTTATGTCCTTGGGAAGTTGACCTAAAATTAGGGTTTCAGTCAAAATGACCTATAATGTCTTGGAATGGATGATGACCTTCCAAGCTTCAAATCAACTTTTGATGAACATGAAAGTTGTTAATATTGTCTTTAAGAACAGTTTTTTTATCTTGGGGTCATCTCCATTTGACGAACACATAAAATGTTAGGTGTCAGTGTATTTCAAAATAGTCAGATGAATTGACTGATCAACTTCTCAAGTCCAAACCTCATATCTGGATGAATTGATGATGAAGGACACTCAAATAAGTTCAAATATGCATGAAATGATGAATTAAAGAACTTCCCTTGATTGTATTTGACCATGGACTGAGGTTGCTTCATGAGCAAGACATAGTTGATGAATAGATGAATTAGGGTTTCCTTGGGGAACAAACCTCAAACCCTTTGCTTTGGTTTGATCAAAAATGATGAATTGAGATGCTTGGGAGGCATATTTGATGGATGAGAGATTTGGGAACCATTACCATGCTTGCTTTCATCTTCTCTTGACCATATCACTGCACATAGGGTCTCCTAGAAGCCTTTAGACCTTGTGACTGCTCAAGCTACAAATAAGAGATGTTAGTGACATATTTTTGTGCTTTTGAGTTAATAAAAATGAGGAAAGCAATGATATACAATTCAAGCATGCTTGGTGTTCTCACACCACTCACAAGAGGTCCCACCCAAAGGCCAAGGGAACCAAGATGCTTATGATCCTTGAGGCTATGCAAATGCAATGTTATGATGCCATGAGGGATCTTAGGGTCAAAATTAGGGTCTTACAAATGCCCCTATTTAAGGTCATTCTAACCGGAGAAGTGAAGGTTAAAATCTCCGTCTCGACGGGGTAGAATGGGTTTAAATAATAACAAAGAGACGAAAGAGACCTCATGATGCAAATGTATGTATGCAAAAGGTAATACTCTGTGGGGGATATGTGTCCACAAAGAAGAAAAGAAATCCGGAGAAACTGACAATCCATATGAGTAATATGCTCAATGGGACAGAGAGTCTAGGGACTCACGGGGATAAGAAAGGAGATAAATTGCGTGAGCAGGTCACGACTTAGAACTTACTGAGAGACGCGAGAGGAATTCCATGAAAATAAATCAATGGAAGGACTCAGGCTGACTCAAAGATGCATGTATTGGGGAATATGCCAATACAACAAAATTATCCACAAAGGATACTTCGGATGAAAATCCGGACTCAGACTGGGAGAATCCACTAAGGGACTTCGCTGGGGAATAACCACAAAGGACCCTAATGGGGCAATGTCCAAAGAGAACTCAGCTGAGGAAACAACAAAATGAGGTATTACCGGTTACTGGGTAATAAGCTCAAAGAGACATGTGATCCGAACACCGATATAAGGGTGAGAGAACAACATGCTCGGGGAGAAGGAATATCTAAGATCGGTATAAAGGTGAGAGATATCAATCATCCGAAATCATATGAGGAAACCCTAAAAAGGCATATTTCAACTCAGGAAAATCTGACTCCACAGGGGACAAAAAGTCATAATAGGGAGCAGAGAGGAAGGAACACCAGGGATACCAGTTACTGGGCATATAATAGGTGACTGACCGAGCGTGAATTGGGGAATATTTCCAAAACACTCATCATCCAAAAGAGGGCTAAAAAGCAGACTCGATTACAGGATGGACATTCGATTCCACAAAAAGGGGATACGAATCTTACTCGACCGGGGAAGAGCAAAAGACTTCGACCAAAGAGTGCATGAGATATATTATCTATTACCGTCAGAACATAGATAACATACTCGCATGAAGGATTATCCACAACCGGTTACTAGGTTAATAAAGGATAAATCGACCGAAAGAAAAGGGCATCAGGATACCAAAACCTAGGTATAAAATGATGACCGATCATAAAGGGAGAAACGATCATTACCGACAAGAGGCAAATGACTCACAGGGGATACATTGATAAAGGCAATGATCCGGGAGACATATCACCGGCTACTGGGAGATATGCTCAAAAAGGGGTGAAGGACTATCAATACCGGATATTGGATAAAGATAACCATCAAAGAGGGGATTACATCTACCAGATACTAGGTAGAAAACCACGGAAGAGTAACCGTCATCGGTTAGGATGAACAAAATAAGGTTAACTCTGCAAGGGGATAAAATAGGGTTTACAACTACCGGTATGAGGGTATAAAACCAAAGAAATAGGACTTATAACTACCGGTATGAGGGTAGAAGGCCATAGACTCCGTCGGGGAAAAGATGGACAATTACTGGTTACTGAGCAATCATTCATCTAAACTACGGGGAAGTGCAAGGAAAAACACCAGAAACCAATCTAGGAACAAACTAGATAGGCACGATAAAACAAGACCCAACCCTATGAGGATATAACTCAGGGGGGGGGGGGGGGTTCATCCCAGTATATATGTTGGGAGGAAGATAGAAACAACCATCATCCACGTGGACATAACTCAGTGGGGAATATGGAAGGAAGGATAAACACTTTCTGCTTATGGGGCTGACTCTACATGGGGAGATCAGACACAAACATCTTCTTGGGGAAATATATTACCAACTAGCAGGAGATAACAAACAAAGATATATGGAAAAGAATGCAACATGAATATCTGAATGTTAGAATTATGCATATGTGCATGGTTTATGTATGATGAATGCTAACAAAACAGACATATCTAACACAAATAGGTCCAAGAATCAATGAACAAATATCCGGTACTCCATCTCAAGAGAGAAAGCCAGGCCCAAAGGAGAACATCCAATCTGATGGGGGGCCAGAGATACCAAGAAACAAAAGACCTCTGCAGGGGAATGAACATCAGTCATTCCGGCTAGGGACAGGATCATCGCACAGATAAAATCCTCCACATAAGCAACTCTACTAGGGAAATTATCAGGGGGGAGGATGGATCTCTGCGGGGAACAACCACCAATCAGAAGCTTCCAAGGCCACCAAATACTGTACTACCAAATAGGTCACATCTGCCGAGGAGGAAGGATCATTACTCTGCTGAAGGAAACAGGGACTTCTCTTCTCCAAACACTCTGCTCGGGAGAAAAACCACAAAAGGCTCCGGAGGATACAAGCATGCCAGGAATATGAACAAATGCCTTACCCTGTTGGGAATCATACCATCCTTGGGAGAGCACTGAAGACATCCCAAGTATCCTTTTATCATTATGAATGTTCACTTTGTTTAAAAACAAGTTATGAAAATTTATTTATTTAAAACAATGATATTTCTCAATTAAAACATGCAAAACATTTGTTGAATAAAAACAAATAAGAGTGCAAATAATTGGATAAAGGCTCAAATTTATTTGATGGAATGGTAGTCTGCAAATGGCAAGACTCCATAGATCTTTACAAATTTGAAATTGGTGATATATTTTGGAAAAGGGCTACATTGAACATAATGACCATTTCTCCACAAACTCTGAATCCGATGTATTTGAAGCTTCAGTTGACAATGACTGAGTGAGAATCTCTGACAAATGACAGCTTGTAGAACAAAGTCTTGTCAGGATGCAGTTACTTGCCAAATCCCTAATTTTTGCCTAGATTTCCCCAGGGTGAGGTACTCAATCTAGCGAGATATATATTCATTTTTTTATGTCTCTAAATTTTGCCTGGATCGCCCTTTCGGATTTTCAATCCACCGAGACGCTCATTTTTGCCTAAGCCGCCCTTTCGAGTTTTCAACTTAGCGAGCTATTTTGTTTTTATTTTTAGGCGAAGTATTTCTTGACTGCATATGAGTTCATAGGACGAGTGAAATCCTCCCCATCCATAGTTGTAAGTATCAAAGCACCGCCTGAAAAGGCTCTCTTAACAACATATGGACCTTCATTGTTTAGAGTCCACTTGCCCCTGGAATCGGGCGCGAAAGACAAGACTTTCTTGAGCACAAGGTCACCTTCTCGGAACACACGAGGTTTGACCTTCTTATCAAAGGCTTTCTTCATCCTTTGCTGATATAACTGATCATGGCACATGGCAGTTAATCTCTTCTCTTCTATCAAATTCAGTTGGTCATAATGACTCTGAACCCATTCAGCATCAGTCAACTTGGCTTCCATCAAGACTCTCATTGATGGGATCTCCACCTATATTGGGAGCACAACCTCCATGCCATAAACAAGAGAGAAAGGGGTTGCCCCTACCAATCCTTATACGTAACAACCATCTTTTGGATAATCTTCTTGATATTTTTATTAGCAGCTTCAACAACCCCATTCATCTTGGGTCTGTAAGGAGAAGAATTATGATGTGCAATCTTGAACTCGCTACACAACTCTTTCATCATCTTGTTGTTCAAGTTAGATCCATTGTCAGTAATGATCTTATCTGGCACACCATAACGGCATATGAGTTGATTCTTGATAAACTTCACAACCACCTGCCTGGTCAGGTTTGCATATGATGCCGCTTTAACCCATTTGGTGAAGTAATCAATTGCTACGAGAATAAATCTGTGACCGTTGGATGCTTTCGGCTCTATCATGCCAATCATGTCAATTCCCCGCATGGAGAAGGGCCATGGTGATGAAATCACATTCAGAAGTGTCGGGGGAATATGAATCTTATCCGCATAAATCTGACACTTCTGGCATTTCTTCACATATTTGCAGCAGTCAGACTCCATTGTCAGCCAATAGTAGCCTGCTCTCAACATCTTTCTAGCCATGGCATGTCCATTGGAATGAGTACCAAATGAACCCTCATGGAGCTCAGTCATTAACAGGTCTGCTTCGTGTCTATCCAAGCATCTGAGCAGAACCATGTCAAAGTTTCTTTATAAAGCACATCACCATTGAGGTAGAAACTGCCTAATAATCTCCTCAAAGTCTTTCTATCTTTCACAGATGCACCAGGCGGGTAAATCTGGCTCTGAAGAAAACACTTGATATCATAATACCATGGCTTATCATCTTGCACCTCCTCTACAGCAAATACATGAGCTGGTATGCCCAAGCGCATCACAGTAATATTGGGAACTTTATTCCATAGTCTAACTACTATCATTGAAGCAAGTGTAGCAAGCGCATCTGCCATCCGATTCTCATCTCGAGGAATATGGTGGAATTCAACCTCAGTAAAGAATGTTGAAATCCTCCTCGCATAGTCTCGATATGGGATGAGGCCAGGATGATTCGTTTCCCATTCACCCTTAATCTGATTAACAACGAGGGCCGTATCACCATAAACATCAAGATGCTTGATCCTAAGATCAATACATTCTTCCAATCCCATGATACAGGCCTCATACTCAGCCATATTATTCGTGCATTTGAAAGTTAGCCTTGCTGTAAAAGGAAAATGTGTGCCATGAGGAGTAATAATCACTGGCCCAATACCATTTCTATATTGATTTACAACGCCATCAAACACCATGCTCCATCGGGAACTAGGCTCTGGCCCTTCATCAGGTGTAGGCTCATCACAATCTTTAATTTTTAAATACATAATCTCCTCATCTGGGAAGTCATACTGAACTGACTGATAATCTTCAATTGGTTGATGTTCCAAGTGGTCAGCCAAGATACTACCTTTTATAGCCTTTGAGCTCGATACTCAATGTCATACTCAGATACAACATTTTCCAACGAGCAGTCCTCCAAGTTAAAGCAGGATTCTCAAAGATGTATTTGATTGGATCCATTTTGGATATCAACCAAGTCGTATGATTCAACATATACTGGCGTAAGCGCCTAGCAGCCCAAGCTAAAGCACAACATGTTTTCTCAAGCATCGAGTATCGAGACTCACACTCGGTGAACTTCTTACTCAAGTAGTAGATAGCATATTCTTTCTTTCCCGACTCGTCTTGCTGACCAAGGACACAACCCATTGAGTCTTCAAGAACTGTCAGATACATAATCAACGGTCTCCCTTCCACAGGCGGAGACAGAATCGGAGGCTCAGACAAATACTCTTTGATACTATCAAAGGCCTTTTGGCAATCCTCGGTCCAATCATGAGACTGATCTTTCCGGAGGAGCTTGAATATCGGCGCACATGTGGCAGTCATGTGGGATATGAATCTGGAAATATAATTCAGGCGACCAAGAAAACCTCGGACTTGCTTCGCAGTTTTGGGCGCATGCATCTCTTGTATTGCTTTGACCTTTGTAGGATCAACCTCAATACCTCTTTCACTGACAATAAAGCCCAATAACTTGCCGTAACGGACTCCAAATGTACACTTGTTAGGATTTCGACGAAGCTTATACTTCCTCAAATGCTGAAAAAGCTTTAGCAAGTGTTCTACATGTTCAACTTTCGTTCTCGACTTTGCAATCATATCATCAACATATACCTCGATATCTTTATGCATAATATCGTGAAACAAGGTAGTCATAGCTCGCTGATACGTGGCTCCGGCGTTCTTCAAACCGAAGGGCATCACTCGATAACAGAATGTTCCCCAAGGTGTGATGAATGTTGTCTTCTCCATATCCTCAAGTGCCATTTTAATCTGATTATATCCGGAAAATCCGTCCATAAATGAGAAGACATTGAATTTATCTGTATTATCTACCAACATATCAATATGAGGTAGAGGGAAATCATCTTTCGGACTAGCTTTATTCAAGTCTCTATAGTCCACACACATTCGGACTTTTCCATCTTTCTTAGGCACGAGCACAATATTGGCCACCCATTGAGGATATGTAGAAGTCACCAGAAACCCCGCATCAATTTGCTTCTGAACTTCCTCTTTGATCTTCACTGCCATATCAGGATGAGTTCTTCTGAGCTTCTGCTTCACAGGAACGCACTCAGGCTTCAAAGGCAGGAGATGTTGCACGATATCAGTATCCAGACCAGGCCTGTCTTCATATGACCAGGAAAAGACGTCGACATAGTCTCGTAGCAACTCAATCAACCCCTTCTTAACAGATTCTTCCAGGAGTGCCCCAATCTTTACTTCTCTAACACAGTCTTCAGACCCCAAGTTGATTGTTTCCAGATTCTCAAGATGTGGCTGAATGATCTTTTCTTCATGCTCAAGTAAACGGGTAATCTCGTCAGGAATCTCTTCAACATCATCTTCTTCTGCCTCAAATACAGGGAATTCAAAGTTCGGAGATGGTGTTGGATCATTATATTCAATGGGTTTAGTCAACCTGCATAATGATTTTGGATATAAAAGATTTTAGAATTCAAGCAAGTCAAATCATTATGCAGATGAAAATATTGATTTTATTTTTATCTTTAGGGTTTTATGTGATCACCAATTTCATGCAAAAAGCGAAAAGGGAAAATAATTGGAAAAACAAACATTTAACATGAATTTATTGAATGAAAATATCATTGTATTTATGCGCCAACAATGTCATCACTTCTACTTTTGGGATGAGAGAAGGGTTTTCAAACATAATGAACATTACTTTGACTTATGGATAACAGTTGGAATATCCACAGTGACCCAATTATTGCAGATCCCTCCAAGGATGATGAAGTTGCCAGAATCCTCTACATCTTCTCCCAAAATGGAAGCAGCCTCTTCATCTCGACCGATGTGGATGAATCCACCACTCTTGAACAACCCTTGCTTGTTGAAGACACCAGAAGAATACCCTATTCCAGCCCGGGATTTGTTGTCTTCCAACTTAATCATTTGCCCCAATCCAGCAGTTGTACCATGCTCAATGGCCAACTTCGCATCTTTATAGGAAACAAATGAAGAAGTTCCCTTCTTAACATGTTCAGCAATAGATAAAGCTTGGAACGGTGTTCCAACTTCATCTTCAGCATCTATATAAGTAAAGGAAGACAAATGGCTAACCAGGAGAGCCTTTTCTCCCCTTACCACCACCAGCTTCTTATTCTTGACAAATTTCAGTTTCTGGTGTAGGGTGGATGTCACAGCGCCTGCCTCGTGAATCCATGGTCTGCCTAGCAGACAGCTATACGATGGGTGAATATCCATAACCTGGAAGGTAATCTGGAAATCACTTGGTCCAATTTTGACTGGGATCTCAACCTCTCCAATCACAGTTTTACGCGACCCATCGAAAGCTTTCACTACCACTCCACTCTGCCTCATGGGAGGCCCCTGATATGACAATTTTGCAAGAGTGGACTTCGGCAACACATTCAACAATGACCCAGTGTCCACCAGCACATTGGACATGGCATCATCTTTGCAACTCATAGAGATGTGTAATGCCAAGTTATGGTTTCTTCCCTCCTCGGGGAGATCAGTATCACAAAAACTTAAATTGTTACAAGCGGTGATGTTTGCAACAATACTGTCGATTTGTTCAATTGTGACGTCATGATCCACATACGCCATATCCAACACCTTCTGCAGAGCTTCTCGGTGTTGTTCTGAATTCATCAGTAAGGATAGTGCAGAGATCTTGGATGGCGTCTGTAGAAGCTGATCTACCACGTTGTACTCGCTTCTCTTGATGAGCCTCAGCATCTCATCACAATCTTCTTTCGCATTGCCACTCTGGCCAACAGAGACAAAAGTTCTCAACGTAGAGGTAGGTTTAGCAACAAGTGCCGGATTCAGAGCATTCACGGCATTCCCAACCGGGCGTTCAGCAATATCAGCAGTATCATTCCTTCGAACGTCAGCTTAAGGTTTTGGCGGAGCCGAGAAAACACGACCGCTACGGGTCAGGCCGCTGACGTCGATAATATTAACAACAGATGAAGAGGGAAGGGGCACCTCTTTCCCATCCTCTAATGCTACAGTATTGTAGCGATAAATGACCGCCTTCTCAGAAGAATACGGTACAGGGACAGCTGGCTTAATGATCAAAGCAGGAGAAGCCTTTTGCTTGCTACCATCATACTTGATAATAACAGGCTCAGGGATCCGGAATACTGGAGAAATTACATTGACTTCATCAGCATCTTCGTCAATATTTCTGTTCTGAAGTATCTCAATGACTCCTTCATCCAGCATTTCTTGAACATCTTTGCGCACCTGGCGACACCCTCTTTGATTGACAGAACAAACTCGACATCTATCGTGGTTATGCTCGTAATGGCTGTAATCACATAGCAATCTATGCATCTCGACCAGAGATTGTCGAATATGGCTGACATATTTGACTTTGTACTTGCCAGGGAAGCCCTGGACCATGTTGACAGATTTCCCATGCTCGGGCAATGGGTTCTTCTTTACATTAGGACCTACGTCCTCGAAACACAGAATACCACATCTCACAAGGTCTTGAACCTTGGTCTTCAAAGGGTAGCAATTTTTTACGTCATGTCCGAGAGCACCAGAATGATAAACACAGTGTAATTCTGGCTTATACCACCACTGGGGATTGGTAGGTATAGCCGGTGGGTCTCGTGGAGTAATCAACTTCCTCTCTATCAAAGAGGGATATAGTTCTGCATACGTCATCGGAATAGGATCGAAGGTGACCCTCTTCCTCTCGTAACTTGTGCTGGCTTGATTACTGTTTCGAGGCTGGTAGGTCTGCTGTTACGGACGGTGTTGTTGTTGTTGATATTGCGGATGTGGTTGTTGCTGATTATTGTTGTGATGCTGATACTGTTGATTATCTCTGAAAACAGGTGCTATGTGAGCCACCTGGTGCTGGTTACTGGCAGGACGCACGGTCTTCCTCCTCACGGAGGGTCTTCTTGGTTTCACATAGGAGGTCACAGCATGTGCCTCACCATCTTTCTTCTTCCCAAACATCCCATACCGTTTGGCAGAAGAGCCTTCTTCTCTGGTCAGGCGCCCTTCCTTGACTCCCTCTTCCAAACGCATCCCCATATTCACCATCTCGGTGAAGTCAGAAGGAGCGCTGGCAATCATCCGCTCATAATAAAAAGAATTCAAGGTCTTCAAAAAGATCTTGGTCATCTCTTTCTCTTCTAGCGGGAGCGCGATCTGTGCTGCAACCTCTCGCCACCTCTGGGTGTACTCTTTGAAAGTTTCCTTGTCCTTCTAGGGCATGGCTCTCAATTGATCCCTATCGGGAGCCATATCCACTTTGTATTTGTATTGCTTGACGAAGGCCTCGCCAAGTTCGTTGAAGGATCGGATGTTCACAATGTCCAAGCCCATATACCAACGTAGGGCAGCACTGGACAAACTGTCCTGAAAGTAGTGGATGAGCAGTTGGTCGTTGTCGGTTTGAGTTGACATTTTCCTGGCATACATGACCATGTGGCTGAGAGGGCAAGTATTTCCCTTGTACTTTTCAAAGTCAGGGACCTTGAACTTCTTCGGGATCTTCACATTAGGAACCAGGCAGAGTTCAGTAGTAGACTTGCCAAAAAGATCCTTTCCTCGAAGAGTTTTCAATTCCTTGCGGAGCTCAAGAAATTGATCATTCATAGAATCCATCTTTTCATAAACATCTGGGCCCTTAGACGGCTCAGAATGATAGATGGTGTCGTCTACTCTAGGCATAGTATGCACGACAGGAGGAGGAACAACAAGGACCGGGCTAGATGCCGGCAGAGAAGCAAAGGTGGGTGCAGGACGCTCAAGCATGAAATTAGGAGGCATCCCCCACGAAAACCCGGCTGGCATGGCCGTTGGAGCAAAGTGTGTGTTGGCCGCAGGCACAGTTGAAGAGACAATCTCAGAGATGAATGTCCTCTAGGGAGGAGTTGAGGGCGTCGGAGACGACTGACTTTGGGCAGCTATGAATGACTCCATCAGAGCAGTCAATCTGGCTTCTTCCTCCTTAAGCTCACGGTTCTCTTGTTCCAAATGATCCATCAGTCTTGAAATGTTGGCTTTGGTGTAGTACCGGTGAATCAGCTTGTCTTCAAAATAAATGAAGAACACAGAGTTAGACCATAGACCAAGAAACCTGGAGCAAAACCTGCTGATGCACATGATGCATGCAATGCATATGCTTTAATTTTTATATCCTAGGAACTTTAGAGTCCTATTTGCAAATATTGGAAATATTAAACATTTACCACATATGGAAATATCATATCAATAATATTTGGAAAATATTTTTACACCAAAGAAGTACAGTCTTGGTAACCAAATATAATACAAGAGAGAAGGAAATTGATCATCCTATGGATCCCTAGAAACAATCATCTAAAGCTCTGGACACAGGAAGATAAGATGCGCGAAGCCTCTTCACCTCCCTCTCATAGGCTGCCTCCATATCTGCCTTCTCTTTGGCGAGTCAATCGTACTTCCTCTTCCAAAACTTAGAAGACTGGGGAAGTAGAGAAGTCCATGCATCGTCAGGATCATCAATAACCTGGTGCTCGAGGAACTCTATCAAAGCATCCTTCTCCTTGATCTGCTGAAGCAACTCCTCTCGTTCACGAATGCAAGCACGCGAACGGTCTTCGTCTCTCAACTCCTTTACTCCTTAGTCAGGGAGGGTTGAAGGCCCAGCCACAACCAACGGTGTAGGTCTTGGATACTCGTAAGGCATGAGGTACTCGGAAGCTCTCCTCCTAACCTAAGAAGTATAAGGCTCCAAAGCGATACAATTCTTCAGACCTAGCTCCTTCCTTCCTTTCCTATGGATCTTGCGCCAAGTGCGGACCATCCTGCCCTTCAAGCCTTGGGGATATTTATCCTCCTGAAAGAACACACCCTCTAACAGAATGTTATTAGGTTTATCCTTTAGAGGGAACCCAAGCTGACGACGTGCCAAAATAGGGTTGTAGTTAATCCCACCACATGTACCAAGAAGAGGCACATTAGAGAATTCACCACAAGAGTCGATAATCTGCACACCATCATATACACGTTTGTACCAAAAAAATATCATCATTAGTGAGAGACATAAGTCTCGTGGACCACCGTAGACATCCTTTGTTCTCCTTGAAGGCGACCGTCTGCGGCAAGTGCGAAATAAACCACTTGTATAGCAGAGGCAAACAACACACAATGGTACCACCACCCTTTGCATTCCTCATATGCAAAGAAAAGTAAGTGTCACCCAACAGAGTCGGAACGGGATTAAGAGTAGAGAAAATCCTAATAGCGTTCACATCCACAAACTTGTCGATGTCGAGGAATAATACTAGCCCATAGATGAGAAGTACAAATATGGCCTCAAAGGCGTCCTCACTCATGGCCTTCCTATACATAGTAGCTTGAGCAATGAGGAACTCAGAAGGGAGACCTTGAATTCCACCTTTGGTAGTCATATGAGCACCAACCAGAGATTCATCTATATGCAACATATCAACTATCTCTTGAGAAGTAGGAACACTCTCTAAGCCACTAAATGGCAACTGGTTTAGAATAGGTATACCCACAAGGTAGGCATACTCCTCAAGCGTGGGCAAAAGCTGAAAATCCGGAAATGTGAAGCAACAGTATAAGGGATCATAAAACAACACCAATACACTCATCAATCCTTCATCCACTTGAGTAGTCAGAATAGATAGAAGCTTCCCAAAACGAGCCTTGAAAGCCAAGGGGTCTAGTACATAGGATGTCAAATTCCTTAGCTCTTTCAGGTCGGGTTGTCTGAAACTGTACTTCTTTGTATTCCTTCTTTGTCTTTCCATGTCTGAAAATTTGCAAATAGACCTCTTAAGTTCCTTGAAAAATTTCTCATTATTGATGATATGGATGCAAATGGGTGCATGAATGCAGCAATCACACTCAAGGATCAAGCAAAGCACACCAAACAAAGGTTATGAGATGGATCATGTCATCCTTAATATCAATAATCCATTTTGGTGGATTATGGTTTACACCTTATCAACACCCAAGTTCCATCGATATTAAGGATACAAGAGCGGATCAACCATGAATCAAGGGTTTGTTGCAAGTCACGAGCATGGAGTCTCGATTGAGAACCACCCAAAAGGAGTGTACTAGGGTTTAAACCTGCCAAACATGTTCTACAAGAGGTTCCCATAGTCATCATCCCATCTTTCGGATATTATCGGATAAACGACTACTCGTTTTCCAAAAATATTCTCAAGAGAGACTCTTATGAGTGTAGTATTGCGTAACAATCGTATCAAATCTTACACTTGAACGACTTTCGCACTACATCCTAAGAATAGGCCAAGATGGGCTTGGTAAACTAAGGTCCTTGGCTTCTAAGGTCTATATTGGGAAGAGTGATGTCTAACCGCAACTACTTGTGTGACATTATTGACTCCAACATGACCTCCACCAAGTGAATGGGCTTGCAAGTCAACTTGCTAAGGAATAACTCCACACAAGTCAACAAGACTATGCCATTCTCCTATCCTAAGTGCACTCGAGTTGGAGTATAGAAATCATCTCACAAAGATCACCAAGCATACAAGGAATTAATATTCAAGCAATTCAATCATTACATACAATACAATAATCCCAAATTCCACAAAAATATGTCACAAAATAATAATATACACAACAATACAACAAATATGAAAAGTAGGCAAAACCCACTAGGCAAATTTCCCCAGCAGAGTCACCACCTTTCTGTAGTGGGGTATTCGTTACCATTAGAGATATTGACTAAATCCAAGGTAAACCATACAAGTTGAGTCGCCACCGCACTTCTATTTATCCAAAGGAATGGTTAGAAAGCGAACAAAAACCTAAAAGTTTTATCGAATAAAAAACTAGTAAAAAATGTCAGAGATCGGGTTAAAGGGGTTGGTTATACAATGGGAAGGTTTTAAGCACCCAAAACATCCTAGGTACTCCTAGGGAGCCCTTTTCACATTTGTTGTAAGGTTGGTATTTTGTGAAAATTTGTTTGTGCAAACATGATTGAAGAGATGAGAAGAGAATATACAAGTTATTCACATTTTGTGTTTGGATGGATAAACCCATTGCCAACGTACCATCTTAAAAAAAAGATTAGGATCAAAACCTCGTAGTTCAGGGTAAAAATCTCAAAATGAGTTGGTGAATTAATTGGTCCAAAAGCCTTAAGGTCTTTTGTTATCAAAGGGAGAAAACTTAACCTAAAACCACAAATCCACCATGTGAGGATAGCTTCAACATGCTAGTGAGGGGTTAACCCTATAATAAGCATGGAAGACTCATTGTCCATCACTTAGGATATAGGTGAGTATTACATCTACCTCAAGGATAACTCAAACCTAATAGCTAAAGGTTATGAAAAAAGTTTTGATTAACAAAGTGGCCATTAAAACCACAAAGGTATTTGAATGAGTTATATTTACTAATGAAAAGTATTTACAAAATATGGTCAAAATTGATTTAAAGGTTCAGTTCAAAATAAGTGTTATGAAAAGAAAGTTTGAAAATTAAAAGCATAAGGCTTAGGTTTCTAATGTTTGAAAACAAGTGTTAAATGTTTGCACCAAAAGTTTTGGCTTGGGTTAGAGTGGAGGGAAGAAGAAGAATGGCTAAGTCCTAAACATACAAGAGATAAGGGATAAGAAACAAGACCACAAATGGAGTTCCTCTCTTGAGATCATATTGATGATCCAAGTAGCTCCCATCCTTTGGAATATGCAAGCAAAATAAGTAATAGCTCAAGCAATCAACATAACCAAACAAGTTCCTTAGGAGATCTCCAATGTATCTTGTATCTTTCACTTTGGATGAACATGGCAATGGTTCTTCAATTTGAGCTCCCATAGGATCCCCTAGCACAAAAGCACACACACATCAAAAGTTCCATGAAGTAAATCAAGAATGGACAAGAGTGAGTTTAGGGGTTTGGTCCTTCTAATCCATCTTCAACATTAGGATCCTTTTACTCCAATTTGCATAGGGAATGTCCTAGAAACTAAGTCCATTTGTCCATTTATTTGCATTTGGTCCACAACAATCAAAACAAAACACAAGCACAATGATATATACACAATTATGTGCTCAAATGAGCAAAAGGCAAATTGCATTAACATAAACATGTGCTCAAGTGAGCAAAGAGCAAAAGCAAATGAATAATATGTACAAGAATAGTAAATTGCATAAATGTAAAGAGCAAGAATTAAATGTTAATGGTTAATGGTTAATGTTAGTAGTTAGGGTGCCATAAGGCAAATTTAGTGCTATGTTAAGCAATCGTAATTGGACTTATGTAGAATTCACAACTATCTGAGGCCGGTCAATAATAATGTAGGCAACAACACAAGTTAGAGGTCTTGATTAGTGAATCAAACTCCAACATCTTGCCATGCCAAAAATAAGATGAGAAATGATCTTGTATTGATTTAGGTTCTTTGCATGTTTTAAAAAGCAATCTATCTTTAATGCAAAGCCATTCACTTGATCCATGATCAAGATGAATTAGATTTGAATCAAGAAAGATTAAACCTCCCTAATCAATGCTAGCAACCAATCTTTAACTCATTGATCAAAAAAGAAAAAGAAGAAGGAGAAGAAGAAGATAAAGAATTAAAGTGCATTAAATGAAATGGTATGTACTAATCAACAAGCATTGACAAAATATAGAGAAGATCAAGGTCAAACAATAAAAAACAGAAGCAAAATGAGAATTAGAAGTCAAGAAGCAAATGAAATATTTTTGGCATTTTTAATATTTAAAATAAAACTTGAATTAAAATAATAAAGAAAGGTCAAACTTCAAATTCACTTCAAATCAACTTTGAAAAGTCCAAGTGAATTATCCCAAGTTCAACAAGGTCAAACAAAGTTTGACAAAAAATTTCAGCATTTTTAGGAGTCATAAACTATTTTAAATCAATTAAAAATGCATAACAATAACCTAATTGAACTAAAATCTCAAATAAATCTCAAATCAATTAATAAATTGATGAGAATATTTTTCATAGATCTATCATCATTCAAAGAGTTTGAGAAAATATTTTTGTATTTTTTGGATCTCAAAAACTATTTAAAATGAATTAAAAATAACCAGAAAAGAGAAAATTACTAAAAAATAGCAAATGGTAAAATAAAAAATATTAAAAATCATTTTTAGAAACTAGAAATTAAAAGAGAAATAATGAAATTGGTCCCATAATTTTTGGACCAATAATGAGAGAGATATGAATTTTAGAAATAAAATGGAATTTAGAAAATAAAATGGATTAATTCAGAAATAACAAAAATCCACACGCGTTGGATTGAACCTCATTAAATGACGTGGAGGACCCAATGGCAATGGAATGAGGGCGCACCATGAACCTTAGTTAATGAGAAACACAAATAATAAAAGAAAGTCATAACATCCAATGGATCTGATTAGATATGGAAGCGTGATCCAACGGCCCACATTGAAACTGGCAAACAGACGGTGGCCAGCGTCACCGTCTTCTCCGGCTAGCTCCGATGAGGATTCAAATTTGCAGAGGAAAAATGTGCATGAAAAGCCACGATCCAGGTACCATTCGAAAGGTGGAGTGATGTACATCACTCCTATGCCACTCAATTCCACTCTAGATCCCTATTGAGAGAGAAATCAGAGATGGAACTTTGATGGTGTTCAACTGAACTTATTTAATTTCAAAAATTAAAAACACAATAATGATGCCTCTATGCAGAGGACTTCAGACAACACAAAATCAAGGCAAATAGAACAATACATGAGCTGTTTCGAAGCAAAATGCAGTTGAGTAAAACCTTTGAATTGTGAAGAACTGAGTCACGATCTCTGAGTTCTTTTGCAAACAGAAGGCTCTATGGATCAAATGAAGAAGGTTTATGAACTTATAGATCTAGAAAATCAATCAATGCAATTGAATTTCAGATCTGAAATTTTTGAAAGAAAGAGAAAAGTTCCTTTGGTGAGGGTGTGGATTCAATTCAACAGAGGTTCAGGCTCCTTCAGGTTGAAGAAATGAGAGGGCAAGGCATTGTATTTATAGATGGAATGAGCTGCAAGCATGAGCAAAATCGTGTGCATGGGAGAAGAGGGCCTCCATGCATGGGCCTGTACAGGCGCATGGAGGGTCCAATTTTGATTGGGATTGAATGCTTATATCACAAATAGATGGAATGGACGTACAGAAATGATATCATGAGCTCATGCAATGTGTTTTCAATTGATTTCTAAAATTGCACATAATCTTTCCCCTCTTCGAAAATGACATATCCAAAATCAAAATGCAACCTTATGAGTAATGGTTGGAAAGCTTGTTGCATAAGGAACAAATGCTATGTTGATCAAAACTCCAATTGGGCCTTGGAAATTAATGAAAATTGAGCTTGAAGTGTAGGGTGCAAAACTTCATATGTGAAATTTCCAAAATTGGCCAATGTTCAAGCCCCTCTGTCTCAATGATGCAAGCTCCAAATGATAAAATCTTCAAAATGAAAGTTGTAGATATTTTCAAGGTAATCAATTTGGACTTAAATTTTGCATCATTTGGATTTTTTATGAAGAAGGTATGGGCACTTGATGTTGGACTTTTTTACATTTCAATGCATTTGGTCCAAAGTGACCTATAATGCTTTGCATGATCACATGTATTTCTTTTGAGATTTTGCAATTTTTATAAACATAACATTTGAAGTAGACACATTAAGATTTCCAATTTATTTGATCCCACCTCCAAATCATGAAAAAAGAAGGAGTTATGTCCTTGGGAATTTTACCCAAAATTAGGGTTTTAGTCAAAATGACCTATAATGTCTTGGAATGGATGATGACCTTCCATGTTTCAAATAAACTTTTAATGAACATGAAAGTTGTTCATGTTGTCTTTAAGAACATTTTTTCTCTTGGGGTCATCTCCATTTGACCAACACATAAAAAGTTAGGTCTCAGTGTATTTCAAAATAGTCAGATGAATTGACTGATCAACTTCTCAAGTCCAAACCTCATATCTGGATGAATTGATGATGGAGGACACTCAAATAAGTTCAAATATGCATGAAATTATGAATTAAAGAACTTACCTTGATTGTATTTGACCATGGGATGAGGTTGCTTCATGAGCAAGGCATATTTGATGAATAGATGAATTAGGGTTTCCTTGGGGGACAAACCTTAAACCCTTTGCTTTGCTTTGATAAAAAATGATGATTTGAGATACTTGGGAGGCATATTTGATGGATGAGAGCTTTGGGAATCATTAACATGCTTGCTTTCATCTTCTCTTGACCATATCACTACACATAGGGTCTCCTAGAAGCCTTTAGACCTTGTGACTGCTCAAGCTACAAACAAGAGATGTTAGTGACATATTTTTGTGCTTTTGAGTTAATAAAAATGAGGAAATCAATGATATATAATTCAAGCATTCTTGGTGATCTCAAACCACTCACAAGAGGTCCCACCCAAAGGCCAAGGGAACCAAGATGCTTATGATCCTTGAGGCTATGCAAATGCAATGTTATGATGCCATGAGGGATCTTAGGGTCCAAATTAGGGTCTTACACCTTATGCTTTGTTAACCCCACAAAAATACAAAAAAAAGTATATGTCTTGCTTTGCTTTGTTTGGAAGTTAGGGTTTTGGCATCAAGAAGTACAAGGGATGGATCAATCAAGGCTTAGTGGGATCATAGATATACCAAGGTATTCAAATTTGCACTCATAACCCACTCATACAATTCATAGAGCTTAGGAGGTTAGGTTCATAAGCAGATGAAAGTTTGAACACAATTGATGAAAAAGTCAATAGATGCTTAAAGTCAAAGTTTAACTTTTAAGATTTTTGGTCAACTATGGACTTTTCAAGTCAAGGATTATGAAAATATGATCATTGAAGTCATTTGATCAAGTTTAGTCAAGAAAAACAAGGTTACTTTCAAAAAGGGGAAAGATGGAGATTTGAAATATTTACTAAGTCCCTAAAAAACATGTCTAAGTACCCAACTTTCCAAGGCCATAACTTATGATCGAAGCCACCATTTTCTTTACTCCAACGATCAGTCTAAAGACCTTGCTTCATACTTCAACTTTGTCATAGGTGATAAAACCTCAAAAAATGCACGAATAAGGAGATATGGGACCATGAAGTGGTTGATTCATTTGTTTGTCAAGTGGTAAAACACTTAGTGAAATTTTCAGTATGCTGACCTAGTCAAGTGACCAACTTTATGCCAATTTTTCACCAAGATCCCGACTGATTCAAGCAAAGTGATCAACATGAAAGTTGTAGATCATGATTCCATATTTCCAAAATGTCCAAGATCAATAAATTCCCATGCTCTAGCTAAGAGAATCAAATTTGGGAAGGCAGCCTCATGGAATGGTTCATAAGTCAAATTCTAAGCCAAAGTACACTACAAATCCAAACAAATCCACAAGTACATGTACTTCTTGCTTCTAAATCTCACTCTAATAAGAAGATCACCCACACTTTTGAGCAATTATCCAAGCAACCAAGCCATTACACAATGAATCATTCCATTTTTGACATAAAGGTTACACTTCCATTTGTGTAAAGTGGCCCTAACCCAACATTAAGTAACATTGAGCTCCCAAATGGCTTTGGCTCTGATACATACCAACTCTAAACATCAAGTCCACTCCTATACTTCAGACAAAGCTCAATAAAACACTCCAATCCCCCCATGCTTTTGCCATGCTTCCCACTTAGTGTTTTGTGTAAGAACCAAGCAAGCAAGCAAACTAGTACAAGCCATGATTATTTTATGATATTCGAGGCTTCTTGAACCCTCAAGGATCACTATAAATATATGACAAAGCCTCATCTTTCCACACACCAATCTTTCTAAGGAAAACTCCATTCTTGAGAGCTTTTCAACCTTAACCTCCATTCTCTCATTTGGCTTGTGCATTCTGTAAACCAAAGGTTCCAATGATCTTCTGGGAACTCATAAGCATTAGGAGAGGCATCAAACAGTAGCTGGAAGTAGTGTTGAAGAGGCATTGGACCTTGCTCAAATAGGTATATTCTTGCACTTTGAAACTCATCATACATATATCATTTCATTTTGATTTCTGAAGCAAATATGTAGCATTTATTGTGTTAAGAAGGATCATTAGCTTACATGTCATTTATATTGTTGTTTATGTGAAATTATGTTGCATGAAACCTAAAGTTTCAGTTCTGGTCTTTTTTCCTTCGTGCATCTCCATCTTTGAGTATTAGCTAAAACCTATGGTACCATTGTGTTCCTTGCATTTTTCTATGCGATTTTGATCTTTATTTCATGAAAAATGGTTGAGAAATGAGAGAGATATGATTGATGGAAGATTGGAAAAATAGTGGGAAAAAGAAAACTAAAATGAGAGAGAGAGGTTGAAGATGATGTTGAGTTGGCATTGGAAAAAGTCCATGGAACCCCAAGGACGTGGGTTTGAACCTGGCCAGCGTAATGTTTATTTTTTCTCACTTGTTAAATGTTCAATTTTCTTCATAACCTCAAACACCCATAACTTCATGATCCCTTAATCTTTTTGACCCATTCTTTTTGCCATGTGTTCATAAAAATTTCTATTTTATGATGATACCAAAAAATCTAAAAAAAATATTATTTATTTTACCACTTTTTATTGGATTTAAAACATGTGTTTTTTAGGTGTTTTTAAGGATCCTAATCAATCTCTTTGGTTTATCTTTTGTTTTACCTTGTTGTTGAATGTTTGTATGATCATAACACACTCTTCCAAGTGTTGATTGTTGTACTTAACATGTTTAAACTTGATTATTTTCATATCATGTCTAAATTGATTCACCTTGAAAACATGTTTGAATGAATGGTTAGGAGATGATTAGGGTTTCCACTTGCTTGTTTCTTATTCATGCCATGATTAGGGTTCAGGTCTAAACTTGTCCCTAACGTGCTCTTGCCTCTTATTTAACTTATATGCATAGTGATCCATTTAAGATTTTACTTTGTCCATACCATGTTCATATGATCCATGTTTTTAATATACTTCTCTCGTCACAACTTAACTTGACAACCAATATCTTGATTATGATACTTGTCTTATGTGGTTTGATACCCTTGTGTTGAGTAATGTACACTTGTTTAAGTCATGTCTTGTAATTCTATCCCAATTTGTGATGTTATATCCAAATCCTGTAATTGTTTATCACTTCATCCAAGTATTTCCTTTATAAACTCCCATGATGATTGAATACATATCTCATTTCTGTTCATGTGCTATGCCTTATGGTGTTATATAAACCTTTGTCATGTCTTGTTTATGATCATCATACTTCAAAAACATGTAAGTAGATTGTTCATGGCTTACAAATTTATGTATCTTTATTTATCTAAATCCAAAAGAAAGGATCTTATGTTGACTTCTTAGTCATATATTGTCTGTTTGTTTGTTGATTTTATTTGCCCATTCATGCATTAACCCTAACCCCTTTTCAAACTAAAACACCCATTAAAACCTTGACTTACCTTTAGTCAATGGATCTTTCAACTACACTTGAAAATGCTTTAGTACACATGAAGCATTTCAAACACAACCTTCAACTTACTTTTAGTCAATGGATCTTTCAATTACAAATGCTTTAGTACACATGAAGCATATCAACTCAAACTTTGACTTACCTTTAGTCAAGTAACACTTTCCAAAAACATTTTTTTACCCCTTTTATTTTCCCATAAAAAACGTGCAAACAACTCTTAAAAACATAGATAAAATCAAAAGGTTCCTGTATAGTACTATAGATGTTTAGGGTGCTAATACTTTTCCTTTGCATAACCAACCCCCATACCTTCGATCTCTACTTGCTTTTCTCCTAGTTTTACTATTTGCTATGCATGTTCATTTTGGGTTTATTTTGAATCTTTTCCCCTTCCTTTGGAAAAATAAAAGTTTGATGGTGATATCAATGTTTTGGTAAGTCAAGTTAATCTAATAGCTTGATCTCCGATTCTCACTGCGACAGAAATGGAGACTTTACTGGGGACACTTCCCAAGAGGGTTACACCTATTTTGTTTTCATCTATGTTTTATTATTTGTTTGTTTATATTTTCTTGGGTGATATTTGTGTTAAGATAAGTCCTAACCCGGACTTGAGTGCATATTGAGATAGGAGGGTGGTATGTTCAAGTTGGCTTGGGTGGACTAATCCCGAACAAGCAAACTTGAGAATCCCCCAATTAGTGGAGGCCCCTTTAGGGATGGTATTTATTGAACGAGAAATCGTGAAGACATTTTCTATCTTTAACATGGGAGCCTGAGAAGCTGATGACTTTAGTATCCCTTTACCCTACTAAGCCTTGTTAGGACGTAGTGTGGTGACTATGAAGGTTTAAACCTGAATTAGTTGATACACGATACTACACTCAGATGAGTTTCTCTTGAGAATATTATTGGTTGACAAGTAATTGTCCAAACTGGTAATATCCGAAAGATGGGATTATGACTCTGGGAACTTTCTTAGAACCTTGGTTCCCGTATTAATGATAAGCCCTTAACACTTACCCTGTTGGGATGGTTAAACCCATGGCCTCATGCTCATGAAGTCAAACCTATGAACCCCATGTATTTGATATCTTGCTTATGTTTTTTTATCTTGATATGTTTGTGCATTCATACATTCATGCATTCATCTTAATTAAAGTCTTCGAAGAACTTAAAAGCATTTGTTACAAATATCAAAGGAATCTTTCACTATGGATTTTGGAAGAAGAAGAACTCAAAAGTACACTTTCAAAAGTCCAAAATTGGAATATTTAAGAGAGCTAGGATCTTTGGTGGTTAATCCTGAAGACTTCAAAGGAAGATATGGGAGACTTCTACCTCTTTTGAAGACCAACATGATGGAGGGCATTCTTGCTACGTTGGTTCAATTATATGATCCATTATACCGGTGCTTTACCTTTCCAAATTATTAGCTTGTGCCTGCCTTGGAGGAGTTTTCTCACTTGATTGGCCTACCCATCCATGATTAAGTTCCCTTTTCCGATTTAGAAGGAATTCCAAAGCATCAAGACATTGCAGAAGCTACTCATTTGAAGATGTTTGAGATCAAAGCTAATATAACTACAATAGGAGGAATTCTTGGCTTGCCTTCTAAATTATTGATAGAGAAAGCTCGTTATTTTGCTATCATGAATAGTACGATGCTTTTGAGGCTATTCTTGCCTTGCTTATCTATGGATTGTTCCTCTTCCCTAATGTTAACGACTTTGTTGACATTAATGCTATCAAAATATTCTTAATTGGAAATCCAGTTCCTACCTTGCTTGCAGATGTTTACCATTCAATCCATCTCAGGATTTTTCATAAGGGAGGAATGATCATATGTTGTGCAACTTTACTCTACAAGTAGTTTATTTTGCACCTGCCTCGATCTACTACCTTTTGGACCTTAAGGACGGTTTGCTATGGTCACAAAAGATTATGTCTCTCACTCATTCTGACATTGATTGGTTTGATCATGCTTATGAGGGGGTGACAATTATTGATAGTTGTGGTGAGTTTCCTAATGTACCTCTTCTTGGTACAAAGGGGGGCATTAACTACAACCCGTTTTTGGCTCGCCGTCAGTTTGGATACCTAATGAAGGACAGGCCCAACACCATCTTCTTAGAGAGTTTCTTCTTCAAGGAAGGAGAGGACAACGAAGCATTAAGAGAAAAGATTGTGCATGCCTGGAGCCACGTCCATAAGAAAAGAAGAGAAGTTCTAGGAAAGCTAGATTGCGTCTCTGCGGAGCCTTATCTCCAATGGGTGCAAGCTAGGGACGTCAGTTTGAAAATGCCTTATCCTCGACAATAGCCTTCGTCTTTAATTGTTAAAGAACCTTCTCTCATTTTCATGGCTGATGCGGATAAACTCAAGATTGCTTTGACTAGGGTTCAACGAGGAAGGGATGCTTGGAAGAATAACTATCAGATCGTCCACGCAGAGAATGAAGAGCTTCAAAGACACTTGAAACAGAGGAATGATGAAGAGCTTGCTAATAAGAAAAGAAAGGTGCAAGAGGATTTATTTTCCTCTAGAATTATTCCAGTTCCCGGTTCAGATGATTGTCCTACCTCAGGCGCTTGGAATATGATTGTTGACAAGCTAGTGATTGAAAAAACTCAGATGAACGACCAAATCACGGAGCTTAATAGGAAGCTACAAAGAGGTATTGGATCATCTTCTCAACAATTTCCTTAGGATTCTAGTTGTTTTCCTTGTATCTTTTGAAAGTGCACTTCAAAAAAATTGTAATCTTTCCAATATTAATGAAATGAGATTTTTTAGCCATCAAAAGAGTAATGTTTCTCACCATGATGTTTGCAATAATTGTGTTTATTAAAGTTCCTTAAAAGACATTTGCATTACACATCATGCATCATTCTAAACATTACATTTTTATGCATTCCCAAGACTTATCCCTGTCTTTCACTCCAATAGACAAACTGTTTCACCGGTACAACACTCGAGCTAGTCGTCAGAAAAGGATGGAACAACTTGAACAGGAAAATCAGGATCTCAGGGAAGAGGTTACTTCACTCAAAAGAAATTTGGAGAGTTCACAATGATGATGGAAACGCTGGTGGCTGCTCAGAATCAGCCATCTCCAGAGACCATTGAAAGAACTGTAAATTTAGAAGTCGTATCTACACCCATTTCTGTGGCACCTGTGAATGCTCCTCAATATCAGATGCACCCCAATTTGACTTGGGGCATGCCACCAAATTATACACCGGAAGGTTACCGCCCACAAGTTTCTGAAGCTCCCGTAGTGCCTGCTGTCATGTCTGTGCCACCTCCTGTGATACACACTACTCCATACCACGAAGAGCCCGTCTTTCACGCCACTCCAAGTGAGAGTATGGGAGTATATGATAAAATTGACGATTTCCAAGATCAATTCGCTGAGATGCAAAGAGAGATTAAAGCCCTTAGGGGAAAAGATCTATTTGGGAAGAATGCCCACGATCTCTGCCTTGTGCCAAATGTCAAAATACTTGCCAAATTCAAAGTACCAGACTTTGAAAAGTATAAGGGGGATTCTTGTCCAAGGAGCCACTTAACTATGCATGCCCGAAAAATGTCCACTCAAACTGACAACCACCAATTGTTGATTCACTACTTTCAAGACAGTCTGACTGGTGCCGCTCTCAAGTGGTACATGAACTTGGATAGTGCCCGTATCCGCACATTCAATGATATCGGTGAAGATTTTATCAGGAAATAGAAGTACAATGTCGACATGGGGCCGGACAGAGATCAACTCCGGGCTATGTCACAAAGAGACAAGGAAACTTTCAAAGAATATGCACAAAGATGGCGCGAGGTAGCCGCCCAGATTTTTCCTCCTCTCGAAGAAAGTGAAATGACTAAGATCTACTTAAAGACTCTAAGTTTTTCCTACTATGAACGAATGATAGCAAGCTGTAGCGGGGTATTCGTTACCATTAGAGATATTGACTAAATCCAAGGTAAACCATACAAGTCGAGTCGCCATCGCACTTCTATTTATCCAAAGGAATGGTTAGAAAGCGAACAAAAACCTAAAAGTTTTAACAAAAACTAGTAAAAGAAACAGAGATCTGGGTAAGGGGGTTGGTTATGCAATGGGAAGGTGTTAGGCACCCAAAACATCCTAGGTACTCCTAGGGAGCCCTTTTCACACTTGTGAAGGTTGTTGTCTTGTGAAAATTTTGTTTGTGCAAACATGATTGAAGAGATGAGAAGAGAATGTACAAGTTATTTACATTTTGTGTTTGGATGGATAAACCCATTGCCTACGTACCATCTTAGAAAAGATTAGGATCAAAACCTCGTAGTTCGGGATAAAAATCTCAAAATGAGTTGGTGAATTGATTGGTCCAAAAGCCTTAAGGTCTTTTGTTATCAAAGGGAGAAAACTCAACCAAACCACAAATCCACCATGTGAGGATAGCTTCAACATGCTAGTGAGGGGTTAACCCTATAATAAGCATGGAAGACTCATTGTCCATCACTAAGGATATAGGTGAGTATTACATCTACCACAAAGATAACTCAAACCTAATAACTAAAGGTTATGGAAAATTTGATTAAGAAAGTGGCCATTGGAACCACAAAAAGAAATTTGAATGGGTTATATTTACCAATTTGAAGTATATACAAAAGTGGTCAAAGTTGACTTAAAGATTCATTTCAAAATAAGTGTTATGAAAAGAAAGTTTGAAAGTCAAAAGCATAAGGCTTAGGTTTCTAATGTTTGAAAATAAATGTTAAATGTCTGCACAAAAGTTTTGGCTTGGGTTAGAGTGGAGAGAAGAAGAAGAAGGGCTAAAGTCCTAAGCAAAGCAAAAAGATGAGGGATAAGAAATGAAACCACACTAGGAGTTCCTCTCTTGAGATCATATTGATGATCCAAGTAGCTCCCATCCTTTGGAATAAGCAACCACAAAGTATAAGCAATCAAACAAGTCTCACAAGAGATCCTCAATGTATCTTGTATCTTCCACTTGGATGAACATGGCAATGGTCCTCCAATTAAGGTCAAATGGAAACTCCTAGCATAAAAGCACACACATCAAAAGTTCAATGAAGTAAAACAAGAATGGACATGAGTGAGTTTAGAGATTTGGTCCTTTTAATCCATCTTCATCATTAAGATCCTTTTACTCCAATTTTGCATAAGGAAGGTCCTAGAATCAAAGTCCAATTCTCCATTTCTTTGCATAGGGAAAGTCCTAGAAACTAAGTCCATTTCTTTGCATTTTGGTCCACAATAATCAAAACAAAACACAAGCATAATAGTATGTACACAATTATGTGCTCAAGTGAGCAAAAGGCAAATGACATTAACATAAACATGTGCTCAAGTGAGCAAAGAGAAAATCAAATGGATAATATGTGCAAGAATAGTAAATTGCATTAAAGTAAATTGCATAAAGTAAATTGCATAAGGTAAATGTTAATTGTCAATGGTTAGTGTTAGTAGTTAGTGTGCCATAAGGCAAATTTAGCGCTATGTTAAGCAATCGTAATTGGACTTATGTAGAAGTCACAACTATCTGAGGCCGGTCAATAATAATGTAGGCAATAAACACAAGTTAGGAGACTTGATTAGTGAATCAAGTCCCAACAACTTGTCATGCCAAAAAGAAGAACAAAAATGATCTTGTATTGGTTTAAGCCTTTTGCATTATTTAAAAGACAACTTGTCCTTAATGCAAAGCCATTCCCTTGATCAATTGATCAAGATGAATTAGATTTGAATCAAGGAAGATTAAATCTCCCTAACTAATGCCAACTTATCAACCTTCAACTCATTGATCAAAAAGAAAAAGAAGAAGAAGAAGGAGATGAATAAGAGAAAATAAAAAAGGCAAGATTAAAGTGCATTAGATGAAATACCATATACCAATCCTCATATGTTGACCACTAACATTGAAGGTCAAGGTCAAACAATCAAAAACAGAAGTGAGATGAAGATTGGATGTCAAGAAATGAATAAACTATTTTTGGCATTTTTTTTAATATAAAAAATAAACTTGAATTAAAATAAATGGAAAGGTCAAACTTCAAAATCACTTCAAATCAACCTTGAAAGGTCCAAGTGATTTATCCTAAGTCCAACAAGGTCAAACAAAGTTTGACAAAAAATTTCAGCATTTTTAAAAGTCAGAAACTATTTTTAATCAATTAAAAATGAATAAAAATAACCTAATTGAACTAAAATCTCAAATAATTCTCAAATCAATTCAAAAATTGATGAGAATATTTTTCATAGATCCATCATCATTCAAATAGGTTAGGAAAATATTTTTGTATTTTTTGAATATCAAAAACTATTTAAAATGAATTAAAAATAACCAGAAAAGAGGAAATTCACAAAAAATATCAAATGACAAAATAAAAAAAATTAAAAATCAGAAATAGAAACTAGAATTTATTTGGGAAATAATGCAATTGGTCCCATATTTTTTGGATAAAAAATGAAAGAGATATTAATTTTTGAAAATAATTGGAATTAAAGAAAATAAAAGGAAAATAAAACAGAAAATAGAAATTGTAAAAAGTGTGGACCGTCTGATCTAAGCTCATTAATTGAGCTGGCAAATCAAGAGGCCACGAAGCGCGCGCCTACCATGGATCCTAGTCAATGCGTGCACATGAGAAAGAATTAAAAGTCATAACAATGGACGCATGGGATCGAATCTAGAAACATCATCACACGGTCCAGATTTAAACTGGAGATGATGAAGCCATTGGAGCCACCATCTTCTCCGGTGAGCTTCCAGATTCCGGCCAAGTTACAGAAATTCAAAAGGCAACCAAAACGTGCGATCTATACATCAATAGAAAGCTGGGATGATATACGTCATCCCTATACCATCCATTTTCATTCTAGATCTCTATGATTTGAGAAATCAGAAGTTGAAAAATCTGGTGTTCATCATGAACTCAATGAATTGCAAAAATTAAAAGCATAAACATGATGCCTCTATTGAGAGGACTTCAGCCATCACAAAATCACAGCCAATAGGTCAATGAATTAGGAGAATCGAAGAAAATACCAGTTGGAGTTCAAGTTTGAGTTCTGGTGATTTGAGCTTGAAACCTTGCTTACTTTATCAAAACAGAAGTTCAATGAAGTGTATGGTGAAGGTCTAGAAGCATTAGATCTATGAATACAACCAGATGAAGCTGAATTCTAGATCTGAAAATTTTAAGAGAAATGAAACTTTACTTCTTTAGTGATGGTTAGGGAATGAATTCTGCAGCATTTCAGGTTGAAATTGGGTCCCTAAATGGAGGGAAAGAAGCCTCTATTTATAGAGAAATTGGCAAGGAAAGTGTGAGATGATCCGTGTGCATGAATTTGGATACTACTTGCATGGGCTTGCATGATCATGCACAAGGCCCAAAAGCAATGCCAAATGCAAGCTGAGTTCAAATGCCAAGGGTTTGGACGTGTAATTTGCTCTGAATTAGCTTGTGCAACAAGGTTTTAACATGAATTCCACAAATGAACCTAATTATTCACCTCTTCGAAAATACCATTTAGAAAATCCAAGCATAGGCATATGGGTAATGGTTGGAAAGGTCTTGATGTAAGGAACAATTGTTATTTTGGTCAAAAATCCATTTGGAATGTGGAAATTTATGAAATTTGAGTTTAAAGTGTGATATGCAAAACATGTCAAGGCAAAGTTTCTAAAATTGGCCAACTTTCAAGCCTTTCGGTTTTGATGATGCAAGCTTCAAATGAAAAAACCTCCAACATCAAAGGTGTATATCTTTTCAAGACAATCAAAATGGGCTTAAATTTTGCATCATTTGGATTTTTTATGAAGACGTTATGGGCACTTGAAGTTGGACTTTTTTGACTTTTAATGCCTTTGGCCAAAAAGGACCTATAATGTCTTGCATTATCACATGTATTTCCTTTGAGATTTCGAATTTTTTTTCAACATAAAATTTTAAGTAGACATCTTAAGCTTTCCAATGCATTTGATCCCACCTCAAAATCTTAAAAAATGAATGAGTTATGTCCTTGGGAAATTGACCCAAAATTAGGGTTTCAGTCAAAATGACCTATAATGTTTTGGAATGGAAGATGGTTGTCCAAGCTTCAAATCAAATTTTGATGAACATGGAAGTTGTTCATATTGTCCTTAAGAACGTATTTGATTTTGGAACCATCTCCATTTGACCAACACATAAAAAGTTAGGTCTAAGTGCATTTCAAAATAGTAAGATGAATTGACTGATCAACTTCTCAAGTCCATGCCTCATATCTTGATGAATTTATGATTGAGGACACTCAAATAAGTTCAAATATGCATGAAATGGAGAATTAAAGAACTTCCCTTGATTGTATTTGACCATGGGCTGAGGTTGCTTCATGAGCAAGGCAATGTGGTGCACAGATGAATTAGGGCTTCTCTGGGGAATAAACCTCAAACCCTTTAACATGCTTTGGTCAAAATGATGCATTGAGGTACTAGGGAGGCATATTTGATGGATGAGAGTTTTGGGAACCATTTCCATGCTTTCTTTCATCTCCTCTTGACCATGTCTTTGTACTAATGATCTCCTTGAAGCTTTGGACTTTGTGATTGCTCAAGCTATAAACACAAGATGTTAGTGACATATTTTTGTGCTTTTGGTTAGCAAACAAAAATGAGAAAAGCAATGATATACAATTCAAGCATGCTTGGTGATCTCAAACCACTCACAAGGAGTCCCACCCTAAGGGAAAAGGAACCAAGATGCTCAATGATCCCTGAGGCTATGTAATGCAATGTTATGATGCCATGAGGGATCTTAGGGACAAAATTAGGGTCTTACACAAGCGCACTAAGTGACTTCACTGACATGGTGAATATGGGGATGCGTCTCGAAGGTGTCAGTGAGGGACGATTGGTTAAAGATGGTGGTTCATCTAGCGGCGTCAGAAAATTCGGAGTTGGGTTCCCTAAGAAGAAAGAGAAAGACGTCAGTGCGGTGGTACATAAAAGACCATGGCAGAGATATCAACAACAACATATTATAGCGGTAGCTCCAACCTACCAACCACAGTTCTTACAACAGCCTCAACCACAATTCATACAACAACAACCTCAGTTCATTCAACATAATACCATGCAACAGCAACAACGGCCTCAACAACAGTCCCGTCCATAATACAACCATAACCAAGTTCAAAGAAGGCCACAATTTGATCCAATACCGATGACTTACATAGAACTATTCCCATCTTTGGTCGACAAGAAACACATTCAAACTAGACCTCCTCCCCCTGTTCCAGAGAAACTTCCGTCTTGGTACAAAGCTGGCCAGTTTTGTGCTTACCACCAAGGGGCACCCAAACACAATCTAGAAGACTGTTATGGCTTGAAGTTTGACGTCCAAAGATTGATCAAAATAGGAATTCTATCTTTCAGAGATGTCAATCCAAATGTACAAGTTAATCCACTACCTCAACATGGAGGAGCTTCTATCAACATGGTGGAAGGTTGTCCTGGTACTTTCAGAGTTCATGATGTGCATTATCTAGAGGGAGATTTGGTTGAAATTCACCTTAAGTTGGGTGAGCTCATCTATATGACGCCACACAACTATGCAGCTTGCGGACTTTGTCGTACAACTCTTTGTGGTTGTTGCATTGTAAGGGAAGACTTGTAAAAGAGATAGACAACATACTTATCCGAGTTGATCGAAATCGGAACTTCAATCAAGTCAATATGGTTGAGGGATGTCAGGGTAATTACCAAATCTACGATGTGAGATTTGTGAGAGGATCTTTGGTTGAGATGCACCAAATTTTGTTTAGGCTTTCTTTTGTTCCATCACATGATTATACCACCTGTGAAGTTGTTTTGATAAACCCACGTGCATGTTCCCTGGTGCGGAAGGATATCCAAGGATTGTTAGATGCAAGAACTATAACCGTTTTCCATCCCAGAAACCTCGAGAACAATGTCAATGTTATAATCCCTCGGTTCAACGTTCCTGAACCCTTGGAGATCACATTCGATAGTCGTAACTCTGCAAAGTCGCCTTTGGTTATCTATTTAGCAGGCCCAACTCTGTACCAATCTGACAAAGCTGTAACCTACAAGTACGAAGCTACCATGATCAAAGATGGGAAGGAGGTTCCTCTACCCTCTATGCCTTATGTCCTCAACATTGCCGATGTAAGTGGGGTCACAAGAAACGGGCGTGTATTCACTACGGTACCACCAAGAAATGTTGAAGCTTCAGTTGGAAAGAAAATGCAAGTTAAGGCATCAACTGTGAGCAATAAACCTGATATTGTGGAAGAGTCCATTGGGGATAATATCAATTCAGAATTTGATGAGGTTTTGAGATTAATCAATAAGAGTTAATACAAAATTATGGATCAGCTCCTACAAACCCCTTCCAAAATATCTATTTTATCCCTGCTGATGAGTTCTGAGGCTCATAGGGAGGCTCTACAAAAGGTGCTCGAGCAAGCTTATGTCGACCATGATGTAACGATTGACCAATTTGACAGCATCGTCGCCAACATAACTGCCTGCAACAATTTGAGCTTCAGTCATGAAGAACTCCCAGTAGAAGGCAAGGATCACAACATGGCTTTGCATATTTCCATGAATTGCCTTACTGATTCTCTATCCGGTGTATTGGGGGACACAGGTTCTTCACTCAACGTCATGTAAAAATCAACTTTGTTTAGATTGGCTTTTCAAGGAACTCCTATGAGATCTAGTGGGGTTATTGTCAAAGCTTTTGACGGTTCTAGAAAGACTGTCATCGGAGAAATGGATCTCCCCATGACCATTGGCCTACATACCTTTTAAATCACCTTTCAAGTGATGGATATCCATGCTTCTTACAGTTGTTCGTTGGGTCTCCCTTGGATCCATAAGGCCATGGCTTTCACTTCAACTCTTCACCAGAGGCTCAAGTTTGTAAGAAAAGGGAAGCTAGTCACAGTATGTGGAGAAGAAGCTTTAGTTGTGAGTCACCTATCGTCTTTTTCTTTCGTTGATGCTCATGATGAGATTGGAAACTAGTTTCAATCTCTATCTGTTGCTGACAAGAATGTACAAGAGAATGGAGCTTCCATTCGTTCCTTCAATGATGCACGACAGTTAGTCGAAGATGGCTCAACGAGTGGATGGGGACAAGTTGTGAGTCTCCCTGAATTTTTTTTTTGCGTGAAGGCCTTGGCTTCTCACTTACATTTTCAAAGTTTTCTCAACAAGACGAAGTTCTCCTTCCTATTCAAGAAACTTTCCGAAGTGGAGGATTCATCAATCCTACTCAATCTAAAATAAATGATGTCATTGAAGAAGGCCCTGAGGAGGATGCACAAAGCTTGGTGACGCACGGGATGGTCTGCCAAAATTGGATTGCTGTTGACGTTCCTACGATTGTTCATGTTTCTAAGTAATATTTTATTGTCATTTTAAAACAAATTCCTTTCGTTCTGCCTAAGACGAAAGATTATTTTGTTGGGCTTTGTTTCAAGTTCCCCTTATCATTAATAAAAATGTTCATTTTGTATTCCATTTCGTTTAATTTTTTGCCTTTCGAAAAATGGTAACCTAAAACAAACAAATAAACATCACTTTTAATATCTGCATGCAAATTCCATTTACTTTTATCGTGAAAAACCAACATAAATGATGTGTGCAAATTAATTAATGTCACACCCATTGAAAGCAATGACCCTATGCCCTCTCCCAACTTTGATTCCCTTGTATTTGAGGCCGAGGAAGAAAGTGATGAAGAGATCCCATATGAGATATCCCGGCTACTTGAACAAGAAGAAAAGACCATTCAGCCCCACAAAGAGCCAATATAAGTGATTAACTTGGGTTTCGAAGAAGATAGAAAGGAGGTCAAGATCGGGGCATCACTCGTCCCGGATGTCAAGGAAAGGATGATAGGTCTTCTTAGAGAGTATACAGATGTATTTGCTTGGTCTTATCAGGACATGCCAGGTCTTGATACTGATACAGATGTATTTGCTTGGTCCACCGGTCAAACAGAAATTAAGAAGAACACACCCAGACATGGTTCTAAAAATCAAAGAAGAGGTTCAGAAGCAGATTGATGCTGGTTTTCTTGTTACATCTGAGTATCCTCAATGGTCGGCCAACATAGTGCCCGTTCCAAAGAAAGATGGTAAAGTTCGAATGTGTGTCAACTATAGAGATTTGAACAAAGCCATTCCAAAGGATGATTTTCCTTTACCTCATATTGATATGTTGGTCGACTACACTACAAAATTCAAGGTATTTTATTTCATGGATGGATTCTCTAGTTACAATCAGATCAGAATGGCGCCCGAAGATAGGGAGAAAACATCATTTATTACATCTTGGGGAACATTCTGCTACAGAGTAATGCATTTCGGTTTGAAGAACACTGGTGTAACCTATCAGCAAGCCATGACAACGCTCTTCCATGACATGATGCACAAAGAAATTGAGGTCTACGTGGACGACATGATTGCTAAGTACAAGACCTAAGAAGAGTGTGTTGAGTATTTATTAAAGTTGTTCCAACGTCTGAGGAAGTACAAACTCCGTCTGAACCCCAACAAATGTACTTTCGATGGCCGTTCAGGAAAGCTACTAGGATTCATTGTCAGCCAACAGGGTATTGAGGTAGACCCTGATAAAGTCAAAGCCATTCATAAATGCCTGCACCAACAACAGAGAAACAAGTCAGAGGATTCCTCGGACGTTTAAATTACATATCCCGATTTATATCTCACATGACTGCGACTTATGGCCCAATTTTCAAGCTTCTTCGTAAAGATCAAGGTTGTGTGTGGACTGAAGACTGCCAGAAAGCTTTTCATAGTATCAAGGAGTACCTGTTGGAGCCTCCTATTCTGATTCCTCCAGTTGAAGGAGGACCTTTGATTATGTATTTGACCATATTAGAAGATTCCATGGGTTGTGTGCTCGGTCAACAAGATGAAACTGGAAAAAAGGAGCATGCCATTTACTATTTGAGTAAGAAATTCATAGTTTGTGAGTCTCGATACTCTATGCTCGAAAAAACTTGGTTGATCTCCAAAATGGATCCGATCAAGTACATCTTTGAAAAGCCTGCTTTAATTGGAAGAATTGCTCGTTGGCAGATGTTGTTGTCAGAATAAGATATTGAGTACCATACCCAGAAGGCAATAAAAGGAAGTATATTGGCTGACCATTTAGCTCACCAGCCAATTGACGACTATCAATCTATTCAATTTGACTTCCCCGATGAGGATGTAATGTACTTGAAAGCAAAAGATTGTGATGAATCGTTGCCTAGTGAAGGGCTAGATCCAGAATCCCGTTGGGGTTTGATATTTGATGGAGCTGTTAATTCTTATGGTAATGGAATTGGGCCAGTCATTGTCACTCCTCAGGGTTCTCATATTCCATTTACTGCAAGATTGACATTCACTTGTATGAATAAAGTGGCAGAATATGAAGCGTGCATTATGGGTCTGGAAGAGGCTATCGACTTGAGAATAAAAATTCTTGACGTATATAGAGATTCAACTTTGGTGATTAATCAGATCAAAGGAGAATGGGAAACTCGTCAGCATGGCTTGATTCCTTACAAAGATTATGCGAGGAGGCTGTCAACATTATTCAACCAAATTGAATTTCATCATATACCTCATGAGGAGAATCAGATAGCATATGCTCTGGCAACTTTATCCTCCATGATTGTTCTGAACCGGTGGAATGATGCGCCTACAATAAATGTTATGCACCTCGACATACCTGCTCATGTGTTCGCCGCAGAAGAGTTCATTGATGGCAAACCCTGGTATCATGATATTAAATGCTTTATTCAAAGACAAGAGTACCCACCTGGGGCATCAAAAAAAGATAAGAAGACTCTTAGAAGGTTGGTTGGTACCTTCTTTCTGAATGAAGATGTGTTGTACAAAAGAAACTTTGACATGGTCTTGCTCAGATGCGTGGATAGACACGAAGCATACATGCTGATGACGGAAATTCATGAAGGATCCTTTGGTACCCATGCCAATGGACATGCAATGGCTAAAAGGATGTTAAGGGTAGGTTATTATTGGCTGACAATGGAATTTGACTGCTGCAAATATGTGAAGAAGTGCCATAAATGTCAGGTTTATGCTGATAAGATACATGTGCCTCCAACTCTCCTCAATGTTATCTCCTCTCCTTGGCCTTTCTCTATGTGGGGAATTGACATGATTGGTATGATAGAACCTAAAGCTTCGAACAAACATCGCTTCATTCTAGTGGCCATTGATTACTTTACCAAATGGGTCGAAGTTGCATCGTACGCCAAAGTGACAAAGAAAGTGGTGGTTTGATTTATCAAGAATAAACTAATTTGTTGTTATGGTGTTCCAAGTAAGATCATTACTGATAATGGATCAAACCTGAACAACAAGATGATGAAGGAAATGTGTGCAAAATTCAAGATCGAACACCATAACTCATCTCCTTACATACCCAAGATGAATGGGGCCGTTGAAGCTGCGAACAAGAATATAAAAAAGATCATCCAGAAAATGGTTGTGACTTACAAGGATTGGCATGAGATGCTCCCTTTTTCTTTACATGGGTATCATACATCCGTCCGCACTTCAACTGGGGCAACCCCTTTCTCTCTTGTATATGGCATGGAAGCAGTGCTCCCTGTGGAAGTTGAGATCCCGTCAATGAGAGTCTTGATAGAAGCATATTTGTCTGAGGCTAAATGGTGTCAAAGTAGATTTAATCAGTTGAATTTAATTGAAGAAAAGAGGATGAAGGCTTTATGCCATGGTCAATTGTATCAACAAAGGATGAAGAAAGCTTTTGATAAGAAGGTTCGACCCCGTGTGTTCAGAGAAGGCGACCTTGTGCTCAAGAAGATCTTGTCTTTCATTAATGATTCTAGGGGAAAGTGGACTCCTAATTATGAAGGACCATATATTGTTAAGAGAGCTTTCTCTGGTGGTTCTTTAATCCTTACAACTATGGATGGTGAGGAGCTACCTCGTCCTGTGAATGTTGATGCAGTCAAGAAATACTTCGCCTAAAAAAATATAAAATAACAGATCGCTAAGTTGAAAACCCAAAAGGGCAGCTTAGGAAAAAAGGAGCGTCTCGGTGGGTCGAAAACCCGAAAGTGCGGTCCAGGCAAAAGTTAGAGACATAAACAGAAAATGATTATCCCGGTAGATTGACACCCGCAAGGGACAATCTAGGCAAAAGTTAAGGATTATAGCAAGTAACTGCATCAGGCCAGACTTGATCAACTTAAAGCGACCTCGCCCATCAAAGTCTTCTCAATCAAATTACTCTCTCCAGAAACTCGAACACAATGGATATCAAAGTTGATAGGGAGAATAGTGGCCATTGCATTTTAATGTAGCCTTTTCTTGTATTTACCATTTTTTTCGTCTTTGTAAATGATCTATAGGGTCGCGCCATTTGCGGACTACCATTCCTTCAATAAAATTTGAGACTTTATCCATTTGTTTGCAACTCTTATTTTACTTCCTTCTCACAAAATGACATTTTACTTTTGATGAGAAAATTCTTGAAACAAAACCTTAAAATATTTTTGTTCTTGCTCTTAAGAAGTGTGCGTGTGTTTCTTTTAATTTATGAAAACAATAAGGAATGTCAACAGTAATCCCATAAAAGGTTGGATCCTAATGTGTGGAGCTCAATGCCTTCTTAAAATAATGTCTTCATTATCCCCAATGGAATTGCAGCAGTGGATGATTCTTGCTTCCTTAGGAGACCTTCCCTCCCTTTGGCACCATTATATTGGTATCCCCATAGAAGATTAGGCTTAAAGGTAACTTTACTTCATTGATGACTTCTTGTGTTATCTCTAGTGAGGCTTCCTTCCTGTTGAGAGTAGTCGGGTGTTCATTTGTACTGAGATGTTTATTTCATCTCCAGTTCCTCTACTATTGCATGTTTTGTCAGCATAAACATGACACACATTCACGCATGCATATACATCATACGTAATTAAATTCATAACTCATATTCATATTTCATCCCCTGTGTTGCTTTACTTAACTTGGTTGCATTTATCCCCTAAGTGATATATATTTCCTCTTTTCAGTAGAGTCATCGACCTTAAGCAGAAAGTATACCCTTTCTAAACCCCCACTGAGTTTATTCCTCGTGGAATATTTTTCTTTAGCTCTCCTTTCCATACTTGGATAGGATAAATCCTCAGTTTGAGATCATTCCTCACTGAGAAGAGTTTGTTTGACTATTCCTCTCCAGTTTATTCCTAGATTGAACCTGAAATCTAACAGGTCTGATTTTGAATCTCTCTAGGCTGTAAAAACATAGATTGAAGGTACATTTATTTTGTACCTTCAAATACTTCGATCCCCCGTGAAGAAAACTGGTTTATGGTTTCCCATCAAAGATGAATTTTGTTCCCCATCAGTGTTCTTGTAACACTTTGTTTGAAATCCCTACCTAACAACAAGTGGCAGTCTCTTTATTTGAGAAGCTTGTTTTATTCTCGGATTTTTGTTTCGAATTACAAATGGTAGTCTCTTTTTCGAGAAGTTTGTCCATTCCCCAGTTATGTTAGCACACATATCAACTTCCTTATTCTTCCATCAAATGGTTATCTCTGCGAAAAATTCTTGTTAGAGAAGTTTGTTGGAACTGTTTCGCCCTTGTCAAGTGGAATACTTGATTAAAGAAGAAATTGAAACCCATTCGTGGCATACAACCCGAATCGTGTGGAAATTTATTCGACAACAAGTGGCAGTCTCTTTATTTGAGAAGCTTGTTTCGTTTTGGATGACAAATAGAAGTCTTTTTCAATAAGTTTGTCTATCCCCAGTGAGGTTCTTTCACCAAATGGTTATCTCTCCGGAAAATTCCTGTCAGAGAAGTTTGTTGAAGCTCTTTCACACTTTTCAAGAGGAAGTCTTGATTAAAGAAGAAACTGAGACTCATTCGAGGCATACAACCCGAATAGTTTGTTGAAGTTTATTTATCCTTTTCAAGTGAAATACTTGATTAAAGAAGAAATGGAAACCCATTTTGTGGCCTACAACCCGAATCATGGTTGAAATTTATTATCCAACGACAGACGATAGTCTCTTCTCCGAGAAGTTTGTCCATTCCCCAGTTGAAGTTTATCAACATATCAATTACTCTTCCGTCAAATGGCTATCTCTCTGAAAGAATCCCGTTAGAGAAGTTTTTCGAAGTTATCACTTTTGCTTCCCTAGAGTGAAGTTAAAAACAACTAATGGTAATTTCCCCAGTAAGCCCGTTATCAAAAATCATCCTCATTCAAATGGCTATCTCTCCAGAAAATTCCTGATAGGGAAGTTTGATGAGATTCCTTTCAAATGTTGTTATTTTCAATTTAATGGAGAAATTTGTTTTGAAGGTCCTCGGTGGAGTCATTGGTTCCCATCTCCCATTTAATGATCACCCTTTTCTCAAATGAAAGTCTATTAAAGAGGAAACTGGATCCTTTTTCACATATTGGAAGCTGGTTCTCATTCAATTATCAGAACTTACATTCTCGTTCCCCGGTGGAGTGTTAATTTTACCCCTAGTAATTTTAACACTTTCCCTAGTTTGGTAGCCTTGTTATTATTCCTTGGTGTTAGTCCCTCTTATCTGCTTGGTTTCTCCAGCAGTAGTCTATCTCCTGTGGCATCATAACCCACGGAATTCAGAGTCTTGCATTCACATCATATCATAAGCATCATTGCGGTATCTTAAGATCAAAAATTGTGTATTTTAATATTTAAGTCCCTCCAATGTTGTTGAGACGAAGATTTCAACCTTCATATCTCTAGATGGAGGAAACTTAAATAGGGGCAGCTGTAATATCCTAATTTTCACCCCTAAGATCCCTTATCATTTGTACCATTTTCATAACATCAAGGTCATCAAATACTTTTGTGTATGTCCTTATGCTTTACTAACCCCACAAAAACACCAAAAAATATATGTCTTGCTTTGCTTTGTTTGCAAGTTAGGGTTTTGGCATCAAGAAGTACAAGGGATGGATCAATCAAGGCTTAGTGGGATCATAAATATATCAAGGTATTCAAATGTTCACTCATAACCCACTCATACAATTCATAGGGCTCAAGAGGTTAGGTTCATAAACAGATGAAAGTTTGAACACATCTGATGAAAAAGTCAATAGATGCTTAAAGTCAAAGTTTGACTTTTAAGATTTTTGGTCAACTATGGACTTTTCAAGTAAAGGATGATGAAAATATGATCATTGAAGTCATTTGATCAAGTTTAGTCAAGAAAATCAAGGTTACTCGAAAAAAGGGCAAAGATGGAGAATTTGAAATATTTACTAAGTCCCTAAAAAACATGTCCAAGTACCCAACTTTCCAAGGCCATAACTTATGATCCAAGCCACCATTTACTTTACTCCAACGATCAGTATAAAGACCTTGCTTCATACTTCAACTTTTTCATAGGTGATAAAACCTCAAAAAATGCACGAATAAGGAGATATGGGACCATGAAGTGGATGATTCATTATTTGTCAAGTGGTAAAATACTTAGTGAAATTTTCAGCATGCTGACCTAGTCAAGTGACCAACTTTATGCCAATTTTTCACCAAGATCCCGAATGATTCAAGCAAAGTGATCAACATGAAAGTTGTATATCATGATTCCATCTTTCCAAATTGTCCAAGATCAAGACATTCCCATGCTCGAGCTAAGAGAATCGAATTTGGGAAGACAGCCTCATGGAATGGTTCATAAGTCAAATTCCAAGCCAAAGTACACTACAAATCCAAACAAATCCACAAGTACATGAACTTCTTACTTCTAAATCTCACTGTAATACGAAGAACACACACACTTTTGAGCCATTATCCAAGCAACCAAGCCATTACACAATGAATCATTCCATTTTTGGCATAAAGGTTACACTTCCATTTGTGTAAAGTGGCATTAACCTAAAATTAAGTACCATTGAGCTCCCAAATGGCTTTGGCTCTGATACATACCAACTCTAAACATCAAGTCCACTCTTACACTTCATACAAAGCTCAATAAAACACTCCAAGCCCCCCATGCTTTTGCCATGCTTCCCACTTGGTGTTCTGTTTAAGAACCAACCAACCAAGCAAACCAGTATAAGCCATGCTTATTTTATGATATTTGAGGCTTCTTGAACCCTCAAGGATCCCTATAAATAGATGACAAAGCCTCATCTATCCACACACCAATCTTTCTAAGGAAAACTTCATTCTTCAGAGCTTTTCAATCTTAACCTCCATTCTCTCATTTGGCTTGTGCATTCTGCAAACCAAAGGTTCCAATGATCTTCTGGGAACTCATAAGCATTAGGAGAGGCATCAAACAGTAGCTGGAAGTAAGGTTGAAGAGGCATTGTACCTTGCTCAAATAGGTATATTCTTGCACTTTGAAACTCATCATACATATGTCATTTCATTTTGATTTCTGAAGCAAATATGTAGCATTTATTGTGTTAAGAAGGATCATTAGCTTACATGTCATTTATATTATTGTTTATTTGAAATTATGTTGCATGAACCTAAAGTTTCAGTTCTGGTTTTTGCCTTCGTGCATCTCCATATTTGAGTATTAGCCAAAACCTATGGTACCATTGTGTTCCTTGCATTTTTCTATGCGATTTTGATCTTTATTTCATGAAAAATGGTTGAGAAATGAGAGAGATATGATTGATGGAAGATTGGAAAAATAGTGGGAAAAAGAAAACGAAAATGAGTGAGGGAGGTTGAAGATGATGTTGAGTTGGCATTGGAAAAAATCCATGGAACCCCAAGGACGTGGGTTTGAACCTGGCCAACGTAATGTTTATTTTTTCTTACTTGTTAAATGTTCAATTTTCTTCATAACCTAAAAAACCCATAACTTCATGATCCCTTAACCTTTTTGACCCATTCTTTTTGCCATGTGTTCATAAGAATTTCTATTTTATGATGATACCAAAAAATCCAAAAAAGAAATTATTTAATTTACCACTTTTATTGGATAAAAAACATGTGTTTTTTTAGGTGTTTTTAAGGATCCTAATCAATCTCTTTGGTTTATCTTTTGTTTTACCTTGTTGTTGAATGTTTGTATGATCATAACACACTCTTCCAAGTGTTGATTGTTGTACTTAACATGTTTAAACTTGATTATTTTCATATCATGTCTAAATTGATTCACCTTGAAAACATGTTTGAATGAATGGTTAGGAGATGATTAGGGTTTCCACTTGCTTGTTTTTTATTCATGCCATGATTAGGGTTTAGGTCTAAACTTGTCCCTAACGTGCTCTTGCCTCTTATTTAACTTGTATTCATAGTGATCCATTTAAGATTTTACTTTGTCCATACCATGTTCATATGATCCATGTTTTGAATATCTTTCTCTCGTCACAACTTGACTTGACAACCAATATCTTGATTATGATACTTGTCTGATGTGGTTTGATACCCTTGTGTTGAGTAATGTACACTTGTTTAAATCATGTCTTGTAATTCTATCCCAATTTGTGATGTTATATCCATATCTTGTAATTGTTTATCACTTCATCCAAGTATTTCCTTTATAAACTCCCATGATGAATGAATACGTATCTCATACCTGTTCATGTGCTATTCCTTGTGGTGTTATGTAAACCTTTGTCATGTCTTGTTTATGATAATCATACTTCAAAAACATGTAAGTAACTTGTTCATGGCTTACCAATTTATGTATCTTTATATACCTAAATCCAAAGGAAAGGATCTTATGTTGACTTCTTAGTCATATATTGTTTGTTTTTTTGTTGATTTTATTTGCCCATTCATGCATTAACCCTACCCCCTTTTCAAACTAAAACACCCATTCAAACCTTGACTTACCTTTAGTCAATGGATCTTTCAAATACACTTGAAAATGCTTTAGTACACATGAAGCATTTCAAACACAACCTTCGACTTACTTTTAGTCAATGGGTCTTTCAATTACAAATGCTTTAGTACACATGAAGCATATCAACTCAAACTTTGACTTACCTTTAGTCAAGTAACACTTTCCAAAAACCATTTTTTTACCCCTTTTATTATCCCATCAAAAAAATGCAAACAACTCTTAAAAACATAGATAAAATCAAAAGGTTCCTGTATAGTACTATAGATGTTTAGGGTGGTAATACTTTCCCTTTGCATAACCAACCCCCGTACCTTCGATCTCTACTTGCTTTGCTCCTAGTTTTACTATTTGCTATGCATGGTTATTTTGGGTTTATTTTGAATCTTTTCCCCTTCCTTTGGAAAAATAAAAGTTTGGTGGTGATATCAATGTTTTTGTGAGTGAAGTTAATCTAATAGCTTGGTCTCCGATTCTCACCGCGACAGAAATGGCGACTTTACTGGGGACACTTCCCAAGAGGGTTACACCTATTTTGTTTTCATCTATGTTTTATTATTTGTTTGTTTATATTTTCTTGGGTGATATTTGTGTTAAGATAAGTCCTAACCCGGACTTGAGTGCATATTGAGATAGGAGGGTGGTATGTTCAAGTTGGCTTGGGTGGACTAATCCCGAACAAGCTAACTTGAGAATCCCCCAATCAGTGGAGGCCCCTTTAAGGATGGTTTTTGTTGAACGAGAAATCGTGAAGACATTTGCCATCTTTAACCTGGGAGCCTGAGAAGCTGATGACTTTAGTATCCCTTTACCCTACTAAGCCTTGTTAGGACGTAGTGTGGTGACTATGAAGGTGTAAACCTGAATTAGTTGATAGACGATACTACACTCAGATGAGTTTCTCTTGAGAATATTATTGGTTGACAAGTAATTGTCCAAACTGGTAATATCCGAAAGATGGGATTATGACTCTGGGAACTTTCTTAGAACCTTGGTTCCCGTATTAATGATAAGCCCTTAACACTTACCCTGTTGGGATGGTTAAACCCATGGCCTCATGCTCATGAAGTCAAACCTTTGAACCCCATGTATTTGATATCTTGCTTATGTTTTTTGATCTTGATGTGTTTGTGCGTTCATACATTCATGTATTCATCTTAATTAAAGCCTTCAAAGAACTTAAAAGCATTTGTTGCAAATATCATAGGAATCTTTCGCTATGGATTTTGGAAGAAGAAGAACTCAAAAGTACACTTTCAAAAGTCCAAAATTGGAATATTTAAGAGAGCTAGGATCTTTGGTGGTTAATCTTGAAGACTTCAAAGGAAGATATGGGAGACTTCTACCTCTTTTGAAGACTAACATGATGGAGGGGATTCTTGCTACGTTGGTTTAATTCTATGATCCATTGTACCAGTGCTTTACCTTTCCAGAATATCAACTTGTGCCTACCTTGGAGGAGTTTTCTCACTTGATTGGCCTACCCATCCATGACCAAGTTCCCTTTTCCGATTTAGAAGAAATTCCAAAGCATCAAGACATTGCAGAAGCTACTCATTTAAAGATGTCTGAGATCAAAGCTAATATAACTACAAAAGGAGGAATTCTTGGCTTGCTTGCTAAATTATTGATAGAGGAAGCTCGTTATTTTGCTATCATGAATAGTACAGATGCTTTTGAGGCTATTCTTGCCTTACTTATCTATGGATTGTTCCTCTTCCCTAATGTTGACGACTTTGTTGACATTAATGCTATCAAAATATTCTTAATTGGAAATCCAGTTCCTACCTTGCTTGCAGATGTTTACCATTCAATCCATCTCAATAATTTTCATAAAGGAGGAATGATCATATGTTGTGCAACTCTGCTCTACAAGTGGTTTATTTTGCACTTGCCTCGATCTACTACCTTTTGGGACCTTAAGGACGGTTTGCTATGGTCACAAAAGATTATGTCTCTCACTCATTCTGACATTGATTGGTTTGATCGTGCTTATGAGGGGGTGACAATTATTGATAGTTGTATTGAGTTTCCTAATGTACATCTTCTTGGTACAAAGGGGGCATTAACTACAACCCGATTTTGATTCGCCGTCAGTTTGGATACCCAATGAAGGACAAGCCCAACACCATCTCCTTAGAGAGTTTCAGAGAAAAGATTAAGCATTCATGTCGCCACGTCCATAAGAAAAGAAGAGAAGTTCTAGGAAAGCTAGATTGCGTCTCTTTGGAGCCTTATCTCCAACGGGTGCAAGCTAGGGCCGTCAATTTGAAAATGTCTTATCCTCGACAAGAACCTTTCTCTTTAACTGTTAAAGAACCTTCTCTCATTTTCATGATTGACGCGGAAAAAGTCAAGATTGCTTTGACTAGGGTTCAACGAGAAAGGGATGCTTGGAAGAATAACTATCAGATCGTCCACGCAGAGAATGAAGAGCTTCAAAGACACTTGAAACAGAGGAATGATGAAGAGCTTTCTAATAAGAAAATAAAGGTGCAAGAGGATTTATTTTCCTCTAAAATTATTCCAGTTACTGGTTCAGATGATCGTCCTACCTCAGGCGCTTGGAAGATGATTGTTGACAAGCTAGTGATTGAAAAAACTTAGATGAATGACCAAATCAAGGAGCTTAATAGGAAGCTACAAAGAGGGATTGGATCGTCTTCTCAACAACTTCCTTAGGATTCTAGCTGTTTTCCTTGTATCTTTTGAAAGTGCACTTCAAAAAAATTGTAATCTTTCCAATATTAATGAAATGAGATTTTTTAGCCATCAAAAGAGTAATGTTTCTCTCTATGATGTTTGCAATAATTATGTTTATTAAAGTTCCTTAAAAGACATTTGCATTGCACATCATGCATCATTCTAAACATTACATTTTTTTGCATTCCCAAGACTTATCCCTGTCTTTCACTCCAATAGACAAACTGTTTCACCGGTAAAACACTCGAGCTAGTCGTCAGAAAAGGATGGAACAACTTGAACAGGAAAATCAGGACCTCAGGGAAGAGGTTATTTCAATGAAAAGAAATTTGGAGAGACTCACAACGATAATGGAAACGCTGGTGGCTGCTCAGAATCATCCATCTCTAGAGACCATTCAAAGAACTGTAATTTTAGAAGTCGTATCTATGCCCATTTCTGTGGCACCTGTGAATGCTCCTCAATATCAGATGCACCCCAATTTCCCTTGGGGCATTCCACCAAATTATACACTGGAAGGTTACCGCCCACAAGTCCCTAAAGCTCCCATAGTGCCTACTGTCATGTCTGTGCCACCTCCTATGATACACACTACTCCATATCACGAAGAGCCCGTCTTTCACGCCACTCCAAGTGAGAGTATGGGAGTATATGATAAAATTGATGATTTCCAAGATCAATTCGCTGAGATGCAAAGAGAGATTAAATCCCTTAGGGGAAAAGATCTATTTGGGAAGAATGCCCACGATCTCTGCCTTGTGCCAAATGTCAAAATACCTGCCAAATTCAAAGTACCTGACTTTGAAAAGTACAAGGGGGATTCTTGTCCAAGGAGCCACTTAACTATGCATGCCCGAAAAGTGTCCACTCAAACTGACAACCACCAGTTGTTGATTCAGTACTTTCAAGACAGTCTGACTAGTGCCGCTCTCAAGTGGCACATGAACTTGGATAGTGCTCGTATCTGCACATTCAATGATATCGATGAAGTTTTTATCAGGAAATACAAGTACAATGTCGACATGGCTCCAGACAGAAATCAACTCCGGGCTATGTCCCAAAGAGACAAGGAAAGTTTAAAAGAATATGCACAAAGATGGCGCGAGGTAGTCGCCCAGATTTGTCCTCCTCTCGAACAAAGTGAAATGACTAAGATCTACTTAAAGACTCTAAGTTCTTTCTATTATGAACAAATGATAGCAAGCACACCAAGTGACTTCGCTGACATGGTGAATATGGGGATGCGTCTCGAAGAAGGTGTCTGTGAGGGACGATTGGTTAAAGATGGTGGTTCATCTAGCGGCATCAGAAAGTTCGAAGTTGGGTTCCCTAAGAAGAAAGAGCAAGACGTCAGTGCGGTGGTACACAGAAGACCAAGGCAGAGATATCAACAACAACATATTGCAGCGGTAGCTCCAGCCTACCAACCACAGTTCTTACAACAGCCTCAACCACAATTCACACAACAACAACCTCAGTACATTCAACATAATACCATGCAACAGCAACAACGACCTCAACAACAGGCCCGTCCATAATACCACAATAACCAAGTTCAATGGAGGCCACAATTTGATCAAACACCGATGACTTACACAGAACTATTCCCATCTTTGGTGGACAAGAAACACATTCAAACTAGACCTCCTCCCACTGTTCCAAAGAAACTTCTGTATTGGTACAAAGCTGGCCAGTTTTGTGCTTACCACCAAGGGGCACCCGGATACAATCTAGAAGATTGTTATGGCTTGAAGTTTGACGTCTAAAGATTGATCAAAAGCGGAATTCTATCTTTCAGAGATGTCAATCCAAATGAATAAGTCAATTCATTACCTCAACATGGAGGAGCTTCTATCAACATGGTGGAAGGTTGTCCTGGTACTTTCAGAGTTGATGATGTGCATTATCTAGAGGGAGATTTGGTTGAAATGCACCTTAAGTTGGGTGAGCTCATCTATATGACGCCATACAACTATGCAGCTTGCGGACTTTGGCGTACAACTCTTCGTGGTTATCGCATTATAAGGGAAGATTTGCAAAAAGAGATAGACAATGAACTTATCCGAGTTGATCGAAATCGGAACTTCAATCAAGTCAATATGGTTGAGGGATGTCAGTGTAATTACCAAATCTATGATGTGAGATTTGTGAGAGGATCTTTGGTTGAGATGCATAAAAGTTTGTTTAGGCTTTATTTTGTTCCATCACATGATTATACCACATGTGTAGTTTGTTTGATAAACCCACGTGCATGTTCCCTCGTGCGGAAGGATATCCAAGGATTGTTAGATGCAGGAACTATCACTGTTGTCCATCCCAGAAACTTCGAGAACAATGTCAATGTTATAATCCCTCAATTCAACGTTCCTGAACCCTTGGAGATCACATTCGATAGTCGTAACTCTTCAAAGTCGCCTTTGGTTATCTACTTAGCAGGCCCAACTCCGTACTAATCTGACAAAGTCGTACCCTACAAGTACCAAGCTATCATGATCAAAGATGGGAAGGAGGTTCCTCTACCCTCTATGCCTTCTGTCGTCAACATTCCCGATGAAAGTGGGGTCACAAGAAGCGGGTGTGTATTCACTACGGTACCACCAAGAAATGTTGAAGCTTCAGTTGTGAAGAAAATGCAAGTTAAGGCGTCAACTGTGAGCAATAAACTTGATATTATGGAAGAGTCCAGTGGGGCTAATATCAATTCTGAATTTGATGAGGTTTTGAGACTAATCAAGAAGAACGAATACAAAATTATGGATCGGCTCCTACAAACCCCTTCCAAAATATCCGTTTTATCCCCGCTGATGAGTTCTGTGGCTCATAGGGAGGCTCTACAAAAGGTGCTCGGGCAAGCTTATGTCGACCATGATGTAATGATTGACCAATTTGACAGCATCATCGCCAACATAACTGCCTGCAACAATTTGAGCTTCAGTCATGAAGAACTCCCAGTAGAAGGCAAGGATCACAACATGGCTTTGCATATTTCCATGAATTACCTTACTGATTCTCTATCCGTTGTATTGGTGGACACAGGTTCTTCACTCAACGTCATGCAAAAATCAACTTTGTCTAGATTGACTTTTCAAGGAGCTCCTATGAGATCTATTGGGGTTATTGTCAAAGCTTTTGACGGTTCTAGAAAGACTGTCATCGGAGAAGTGGATCTCCCCATGACCATTGGGCCACATACCTTTTAAATCACCTTTCAAGTGATGGATATCCATGCTTCTTACAGTTGTTTGTTGGATCGCCCTTGGACCCATGAGGCCTTGGCTGTCACTTCAACTCTTCACTAGAGGCTCAAGTTTGTAAGAAAAGGGAAGTTAGTCACAGTAAGTCGAGAAGAAGCTTTAGTTGTAAGTCACCTATCGTCTTTTTATTTCGTTGATGCTCATGACGAGATTGGAACCCAGTTTCAATCTCTATCTATTGCTAACAAGAATGTACAAGAGAATGGAGCTTCCATTCGTTCCTTCAATGATGCACGACAGTTAGTCGAAGATGGCTCAACGAGTGGATGGGGACAAGTTGTGAGTCTCCCTGTTTTTTTTTCGTGAAGGCCTTGGCTTCTCACTTACATTTTCAAAGTTGTCTCAACAAGACGAAGTTCTCCGTCCTATTCAAGAATTTTTCCGAAGTGGAGGATTCATTAATCCCACTCAATCTGAAATAAATGTTGTCATTGAAGAAGACCATGAGGAGGATGCACAAAGCTTCGTGACACACAGGATGGTCTTCCAAAATTGGATAGCTGTTGACGTTCCTACGATTGTTCATGTTTCTAAGTAATATTTTATTGTCATTTAAAAAAAATCCTTTCGTTCAGCCCAAGACGAAAGAGTATTTTGTTGAGCTTTGTTTCAAGTTCCCCTTATCATTAATAAAAATGTTCATTTTGTATTCCATTTCGTTTAATTTTTTGCCTTTCGAAAAATGGTAACCTTAAACAAACAAATAAAAATCACTTTCAATATCTGCATGCAAATTCCATTTATTTATTCTGAAAAACAAGCATAAATCATGTGTGCAGATTAATTAATGTCACACCCATTGAAAGCAATGACCCTATGCCCTCTCCCAACTTTGATTCCCCTGTATTTGAGGCCGAGGAAGAAAGTGATGAAGAGATTCCATATGAGATATCCCGGCTACTTGAACAAGAAGAAAAGGCCATTTAGCCCCAGAAAGAGCCAATAGAAGTGATTAACTTGGGTTCTGAAGAAGATAGAAAAGAGGTCAAGATTGGGGCATCACTCGTCCCGGATGTCAAGGAAAGGATGATAGATATTCTTAGAGAGTATATAGATGTATTTGCTTAGTCTTATCAAGACATGCCAGGTCTTGATACTGATATTGTGGAGCATCATTTGCCGTTAAAATCAGAATGTCCACCGGTCAAACATAAATTAAGAAGAACACACCTAGACATGGCTCTCAAAATCAAAGAAGAGGTTCAGAAGCAGATTGATGCTGGTTTTCTTGTTACATCTGAGTATCCTTAATGGTTGGCAAACATAGTGCCCGTTCCAAAGAAAGATGGTAAAGTTCAAATGTGTGTCGACTATAGAGATTTGAACAAAGCCAGTCCAAAGGATAATTTTCCTTTACCTCATATTGATATGTTGGTCGACAGCACTGCAAAATTCAAGGTATTTTCTTTCATGGATGGATTGTCTAGTTACAATCAGATCAGAATGGCTCCCGAAGATAGGGAGAAAACATCATTTATTACACCTTAGGGAACATTTTGCTACAGAGTAACGCCTTTCGGTTTGAAGAACGCTGGTGCAACCTATCAGCGAGCCATGACAACGCTCTTCCATGACATGATGCACAAAGAAATTGAGGTTTACATGGACGACATGATTGCTAAGTCCAAGACCGAAGAAGAGCGTGTTGAGTATTTATTAAAGTTGTTCCAACGTCTGAGGAAGTACAAACTCCGTCTAAAGCCCAACAAATGTACTTTCGGTGGTTGTTCAGGAAAGCTACTAGGCTTCATTGTTAGCCAATAAGGTATTGAGGTAGACCCTGATAAAGGCAAAGCCATTCAATAAATGCCTGCACCAATAATAGATAAACAAGTCATAGGATTCCTCGGACGTTTGAATTACATCTCCCGATTTATATCTCACATGACTGTGACTTATGGGTCAATTTTCAAGCTTCTTCGTAAAGATCAAGGTTGTGTGTAGACTGAAGACTGCCAGAAAGCTTTTTGATAGTATCAAGGCGTACTTCTTGGAGCCTCCTATTCTGATTCCTCCGGTGGAAGGAAGACCTTTGATTATGTATTTGACCATATTAGAAGATTCCATGGGTTGTGTGCTCGGTCAACAAGATGAAACTGGAAGAAAGGAGCATGCCATTTACTATTTGAATAAGAAATTCACAGATTGTGAGTCTCGATACTCTATGCTCGAAAAAACTTGTTGTGTTTTAGCTTGGGCTGCCCGTCGTCTCCGTCAATATATGCTGAATCATACTACTTGGTTGATCTCCAAAATGGATCTGATCAAGTACATCTTTGAAAAGCCTGCTTTAACTGGAAGAATTGCTCGTTGGAAGATGTTGTTGTCAGAATACGATATTGAGTACCATACCCAGAAGGAAACAAAAGGAAGTATCTTAGCTGAACATTTAGCTCACCAACCAATTGACGACTATCAATCTATTCAATTTGACTTCCCCGATGAGGATGTAATGTACTTGAAAGTAAAAGATTGTGATGAATCGTTGCCATGTGAAGGGCCAGATCCAAAATCCGGTTGGGGTTTTATATTTGATGGAGCTGTTAATTCTTTTGGTAATGGAATTGGGGCAGTCATTATCACTCCTCAAGGTTCTCATATTCCATTTACTGCAAGATTGACATTAACTTGTACGAACAACGTGGCGGAATATGAAGCTTGCATTATGGGTCTGGAAAAGGCAATCGAATTGAGAATAAAAATTCTTGATGTATATGGAGATTTAGCTTTGGTGATTAATCAGATCAAAGGAGAATGGGAAACTCGTCAGCCTGGCTTGATTCCTTACAAAGATTATGCGAGGAGGCTGTCAACACTATTCAACCAAATTGAATTTCATCATATACCTCGTGAGGAGAATCAGATAGAAGATGCTCTGACAACTTTATCCTCCATGATTATTCTGAACTGGTGGAGTAATGTGCCTACAATAAATGTTATGCGCCTCGACAGACCTGCTCATGTGTTCGTCGCAGAAGAGTTCGTTGATGGCAAACCATGGTATCATGATATTAAATGCTTTATCCAAAGACAAGAGTACCCACCTGGGGCATCAAACAAAGATAAGAAGACTCTTAGAAGGTTGGCTGGTGCCTTCTTTCTGAATGAAGATGTGTTGTACAAAAGAAACTTTGACATGGTCTTGCTCAGATGCGTGGATAGACACGAAGCAGACATGCTGATGACGGAAATTCATGAAGGATCCTTTGGTAGCCATTCCAATGGACATGCAATGGCTAAAAGGATATTAAGGGCAGGTTACTATTGGCTGACAATGGAATCTGACTGCTGCAAATATCTGAAGAAGTGCCATAAATGTCAGGTTTATGCTGATAAGATTCATGTGCCTCCAACTCTCCTCAATGTTATCTTTTTTCCTTGGCTTTTCTCTATGTGGGGAATTGACATGATTGGTATGATAGAACCTAAAGCTTCGAACGAACATCGCTTCATTCTAGTGGCCATTGATTACTTTACCAAATAGGTCGAAGCTGCATCGTACGCCAATGTGACAAAGCAAGTGGTGGTCCGATTTATCAAGAATCAACTAATTTGTCGTTGTGGTGTTCCAAGTAAGATCATTACTGATAATGGATCAAACCTGAACAACAAGATGATGAAGGAAATGTGTGCAGAATTCAAGATCGAACACCATAACTCATCACCTTACAGACCCAATATGAATGGGGCCGTTGAAGCTGCAAACAAGAATATAAAGAAGATCATCCAGAAAATGGTTATGACTTACAAGGATTGGCATGAGATGCTCCCTTTTGGTTTACATGGGAATCGTACATCCGTCCGCACTTCAACTGGGGAAACCCCTTTATCTCTTGTATATGGCATGGAAGCAGTGCTCCCTGTGGAAGTTGAGATCCCGTCAACGAGAGTCTTGATAGAAGCATATTTGTCTAGGGCTGAATGGTGTCAAAGTAGATTTGATCAGTTGAATTTAATTAAAGAAAAGAGGATGAAGGCTTTATGCCATGGTCAATTGTATCAACAAAGGATGAAGAAAGCTTTTGATAAGAAGGTTTGACCCCGTGTGTTCAGAGAAGGCGGCCTCGTGCTCAAGAAGATCTTGTCTTTCACTACTGATTCTAGGGGCAAGTGGACTCCTAATTATGAAGGACCATATATTGTTAAGAGAGCTTTCTTGGGTGGTGATTTAATCCTTACAACTATGGATGGTGAGGAGCTCCCTCGTCCTGTGAATGCTGATGCAGTCAAGAAATACTTCGCCTTAAAAAAAAAAGAATAGACTGCTATGTTGAAAACCCAAAAAGGGAAGCTTAGGCAAAAAGGAGCGTCTCGGTGGGTCGAAAACCCGAAAGTGCGGTCCAGGCAAAAGTTAGAGACATAAACAGAAAATGATTATCCCGGTAGATTGACACCCGCAAGGGACAATCTAGGCAAAAGTTAAGGATTATAGCAAGTAATTGCATCAGGCCAGACTTGATCAACTTAAAGCGATCTCGCCCATCAAAGTCTTCTCAATCAAATTACTCTCTCCAGAAACTCGAACACAATGGATTTCAAAGTTGATAGGGAGAAGAGTGGCCATTGCATTTTAATGTAGCCTTTTCTTGTATTTACCATTTTTTTCGTCTTTGTAAATGATCTATAGGGTCCCACCATTTGCGGACTACCATTCCTTCAATAAAATTTGAGACTTTATCCATTTGTTTGTAACTATTATTTTACTTCCTTCTCGCAAAATAACATTTTACTTTTGATGAGAAAATTCTTGAAACAAAAGCTTAAAATATTTTTGTTCTTGCTCTTAAGAAGTGTGTGTGTGTGTTTCTTTTAATTTATGAATACAATAAGGAATGTCAACTGTAACCTATAAAAGGTTGGATCCTAATGTGCAGAGCTCAATGCCTTCTTAAAATAATGTCTTCATTATCCCCAATGGAATTGCAGCAGTGGATGATTCTTGCTTCTATAGGAGACCTTCCCTCCCTTTGGCACCATTATATTGGTATCCCCATAGAAGATTAGGATTAAAGGAAACTTTACTTCATTGACTACTTCTTGTTTTATCTCTAGTGAGGCTTCCTTCCTGTTGAGATTAGTCGGGTGTTCATTTGTACTGAGATGTTTATTTCATCTCTAGTTCCTCTACTATTGCTTGTTTTATCAGCATAAACATGACATGTATTCACGCATGCATATACGTCATACATAATTAAATTCATATCTCATATTCATATTTCATCCCCTATGTTGCTTTACTTAACTTGGTTGCGTTTATCCCCCAAGTGATATATATTTCCTGTTTTAAGTAGAGTCATCGACCTTAAGCAGAAAGTATACCCTTTCTAAACCCCCACTGAGTTTATTCCTCGTGGAAGATTTTGCTTTAGCTCTCCTTCCCATACTTGGATAGGATAAATCCTGAGTTTGAGATCATTCCTCACTGAGAAGAGTTTGTTTGACTATTCCTCTCCAGTTTATTCCTGGATTGAACCTGAAATCTAACAGGTCCGATTTTGAATCTCTCTAGGCTGTAAAAACATAGATTGAAGGTACATTTATTTTGTACCTTCAAATACTTCGATCCCCCGTGAATAAAAGTGGTTTATGGTTTCCCATCAAAGATGATTTTTGTTCCCCATCAGTGTTCTTGTAACACTTTGTTTGAAATCCCTACCTAACAACAAGTGGCAGTCTCTTTATTTGAGAAGCTTGTTTTGTTCCCAGATTTTTGTTTCGAATGACAAATGGTAGTCTCTTTTTCGAGAAGTTTGTCCATTCCCCAATTAAGTTAGCACACATATCAACTTCCTTATTCTTCCATCAAATGGTTATCTCTGCGAAAACTTCTTGTCAGAGAAGTTTGTTGGAACTCTTTCGCCCTTGTCAAGTGAAATACTTGATTAAAGAAGAAATTGAAACCCATTTGTGGCATACAACCCGAATCGTGTGGAAATTTATTCGACAACAAGTGGCGGTCTCTTTATTTGAGAAGCTTGTTTCATTTTGGATGACAAATATAGGTCTTTTTCGATAAGTTTGTCTATCCCCAGTGAGGTCCTTTCCCCAAATGGTCATCTCTCCGGAAAATTCCTGTCAGAGAAGTTTCTTGGAGCTCTTTCACCCTTTTCAAGAGGAAGTCTTGATTAAAGAAGAAACTGATACTCATTCGAGGCATACAACCCGAATAGTTTGTTGAAGTTTATTTATCCTTTTCAAGTGAGATACTTGATTAAATAAGAAATGGAAACCCATTTTGTGGCCTACAACCTGAATCATGGTTGAAATTTATTATCCAATGACAGAAGATAGTCTCTTCTCCGAGAAGTTTGTTCATTCCCCAGTTGAAGTTTATCAACATATCAATTACTCTTCCGTCAAATGCCTATCTCTGCTGAAGAATCCCGTTAGAGAAGTTTGTCGAAGTAATCACTTTTGCTTCCCTAGAGTGAAGTTAAAAACAACTAATGGCAATTTCCCCAGTAAGCCCGTTATCAAAAATCATCCTCATTCAAATGGCTATCTCTCCAGAAAATTCCCGATAGAGAAGTTTGACGAGATTCCTTTCAGATGTTGTTATTTTCTCTTTACTGGAGAAATTTGTTTTGAAGATCCCCGGTGGAGTCATTGGTTCCCATCTCCCATTTAACGATCACCCTTTTCTCAAACGAAAGTCTATTAAAGAGGAAATTGGATCCTTTTTCACATATTGGAAGCTGGTTCTCATTCAATTATCAGAACTTACATTCTCGTTCCCCGGTGGAGTGTTAATTTTACCCCCAGTAATTTTAACACTTTCCCTAGTTTGGTAGCCTTTGGTCTTATTCCCTGGTGTTAGTCCCTCTTCTCTACTTGGTTTCTCCAGCAGTAGTCTGTCTCATGTGGCATCATAACCCACAGAATTCAGAGTCTTGCATTCACATCATAACATAAGCATCATTGCGCTATCTTAGTATCAAAAATTATGTATTTTAATATTTAAGTCCCTCCAATCTCATCGAGACGAAGATTTCAACCTTCATATCTCCGGATGGAGGAAACTTAAATAGGGACAGTTGTAATATCCTAATTTTCACCCCTAAGATCCCTTATCATTTGTATCATTTTCATAACATCAAGGTAATCAAATACTTTTGTGTATGTCCTTATGCTTTGCGAACCCCACAAAAATACAAAAAAAAAAATGTCTTGCTTTGCTTTGTTTGCAAGTTAGGGTTTTAGCATCAAGAAGTACAAGGGATGGATCAATCAAGGCTTAGTGGGATCATAGATATATCAAGGTATTCAAATGTTCACTCATAACCCACTCATACAATTCATAGGGCTCAAGAGGTTAGTTTCACAAGCAGATGAAAGTTTGAACATAACTAATGAAAAAGTCAACATATGCTTAAAGTCAAAGTTTGACTTTTAAGATTTTTGGTCAACTATGGACTTTTCAAGTCAAGGATGATGAAGTTTAGTCAAGAAAATCAAGGTTACTTGCAAAAAGGGCAAAGATGGAGATTTTGAAATATTTATTAAGTCCCTAAAATATATGTCCAAGTACCCAACTTTCCAAGGCCATAACTTATGATCCAAGCCACCATTTTCTTTTCTCCAACGATCCGATTAAAGAACTTGATTCATACTTCAACTTTGTCTTAGGTGATAAAACCTCAAAAAGTGCACGAATAAGGAGATATGGGGCCATGAAGTGGATGATTCATTTGTTTATCAAGTGGTAAAACACTTAGTGAAATTTTCAGCATGCTGACCTAGTCAAGTGACCAACTTCATGCTAATTTTTAACCAAGATCCCGACTGATTCAAGCAAAGTGATCAACATGAAAGTTGTATATCATGATTCCATCTTTCCAAAATGTCCAAGGTTAAGACATTCCCATGCTCGGGCTAAGAGAATAGAATTTGGGAAGACAACCTCATGGAATGGTTCATAAGTCAAATTCCAAGCCAAAGTACACTACAAATCCAAACAAATCCACAAGTACATATACTTCTTGCTTATAGATCTCACTCTAATAAGAAGATCACACACACTTTTGAGCTATTATCCAAGCAACCAAGCCATTACACAATGAATCATTCCATCTTTGGCATAAAGGTTACACTTCCATTTGTGTAAAGTGGCTTTAACCCAACATTAAGTACCATTGAGCTTCCAAATGGCTTCGGCTCTGAGACATACCAACTCTAAACATCAAAGCCACTCCTACACTCATACAAATCTCAATAAAACACTCCAAGCCCCCCATGCTTTTGCCATGCTTCCCACTTGGTGTTTTCTGTAAGAACTAACCAAGCAAGCAAACCAGTACAAGCCATGATTATCTTATAATATTTGAGGCTTCTTGAACCCTCAAGGATCCTTATAAATAGATGACAAATCCTCATCTATCCACACACCAATATTTCTAAGGGAAACTCCTTTCTTGAGAGCTTTTAAACCATAACCTCCATTCTCTCATTTGGCTTGTGCATTCTGCAAACCAGAGGTTCCAATCATCTTCTGAGAACTCATAAGCATTAGGAAAGACATCAAACATTAGCTGGAAGTAGTGTTGAATAGGCATTGGACCTTGCTCCAATAGGTATATTCTTGCACTTTAAAACTCATCATACATATGTCATTTGATTTTGATTTCTAAAGCAAATGTGTAATATTTATTATGTTAAGAAGGATCATTAGCTTACATGTCATTTATATTGTTGTTTATGTGAAATTATGTTGCATGAAACCTAAAGTTTCAGTTCTGGTTTTTGCCTTCGTGCATCTCCATCTTTGATTATTAGCCAAAACCTATGGTACCATTGTGTTCCTGGCATTTTTCTATGCGATTTTGATCTTTATTTCATGAAAAATGGTTGAGAAATGAGAGAGATATGATTGATGGGAGATTGAAAAAATAGTGGGAAAAAGAAAACAAAAATGAGAGAGGTTGAAGATGATGCTGAGTTGGCATTGGAAAAAGTCCATGGAACCCCAAGGACATGGGTTCGAACCTGACCAACGTAATGTTTATTTTTTCTCACTTGTTAAATGTTCAATTTTCTTCATAACTTCAAAAACCCATAACTTCATGATCCCTTAACCTTTTTGACCCATTCTTTTTGCCATGTGTTCATAAGAATGTCTATCTTATGATGATACCAAAAAATCCAAAAAGGAAATATTATTTATTTTACCACTTTTTATTGGATAGAAAACATGTGCTTTTTAGGTGTTTTTAAAAATCCTAATTAATCTCTTTGGTTTATCTTTTGTTTTACCTTCTTTTTGAATGTTTGTATGATCATAGCACACTCTTTCAAGTGTTGATTGTTGTACTTAACATATTTAAACTTGATTATTTTCATATCATGTCTAAATTGATTCACCTTGCAAACATTTTGAATGAATTGTTAGGAGATGATTAGGTTTTCCACTTGCTTGTTTCTTATTCATGCCATGATTAGGGTTTAGGTCTAAACTTGTCCCTAACGTGCTCTTGCCTCTTATTTAACTTGTATGCATAGTGTTCCATTTAAGATTTTACTTTGTCCATACCATGTTCATATGATCCATGTTTTGAATATCCTTCTCTCGTCACAACTTGACTTGACTACCAATATCTTTATTATGATACTTGCATTATGTGGTTTGATACCCTTGTGTTGAGTAATGTACACTTGTTTAAATCATGTCTTGTAATTCTATCCATATTTGTGATGTTATAACCATATCTTGTAATTGTTTATCACTTCATCCAAGTATTTCCTTTACAAACTCCCATGATGAATGAATACGTATCTCATACCTGTTCATGTGCTATCCCTTGTGGTGTTATGTAAACCTTTGTCATGTCTTGTTTATGATCATCATACTTAAAAAACATGTAAGTAGCTTGTTCATGGCTTACCAATTTATGTATTTTTATTTACCTAAATCCAAAGGAAAGGATCTTATGTTGACTTCTTAGTCATATATTGTTTGTTTGTTGATTTTATTTGCCCATTCATGCATTAACCCTACCCCCTTTTCAAACTAAAACACCCATTCAAACCTTGACTTACCTTTAGTCAATGGATCTTTCAACTACACTTGAAAATGCTTTAGTACACATGAAGCATTTCAAACACAACCTTCGACTTACTTTTAGTCAATGGATCTTTCAATTACAACTGCTTTAGTACACATGAAGCATATCAACTCAAACTTTGACTTACCTTTAGTCAAATAACACTTTCCAAAATCATTTTTTTACCCCTTTTATTATCCCATAAAAAAGATGCAAACAACTCTTAAAAACATAGATAAAATCAAAAGGTTCCTGTAGAGTACTATAGATGTTTAGGGTGTTAATACCTTCCCCTTTCATAACCAACCCCCGTACCTTCGATCTCTACTTGCTTTGCTCCTAGTTTTACTATTTTCTATGCATGTTTATTTTGGGTTTATTTTGAATATATTCCCCTTCCTTTGGAAAAATAAAAGTTCGATGGTGATATCAATGTTTTTGTGAGTCAAATTATTCTAATAGCTTGGTCTCCGATTCTCACCGCGATACTCATGAATTCTAAAGCGCACAGAGAAGAACTGCAAAGAGTTCTAGAAGAAGCTTTTGTAGAACATGATGTTACAGTGGATCAATTCGATCATATCGTGGCTAACATCCTGATACAAGGATTAAATCCTTCTGGAGAGAAAACTCTACAATGAGTGATCATAAGCCATCAAAGGAGCTAAATCCTGATACAAGGATTAAATCCTTTTGGAGAAAAAAATTGCTTGGAGGTCCAAATTTAATCTTCTACAAGCATGAACTCCATTCGAGGGAGGGAAAGGTTTGTCGGGGATAAGAAACATCTGAACAAACTCTGCTACGAAGACCTGTTGGCGACCTCACTAGGGATTCTACCATTCCCGCAGTCTCGTGCTGGGGAAACTGATGATCCTGTATACATTCATAAGGGAAATCCTGTCTGGGAGAACACTGGGATCTTCTCTTCAAGATCTTACCATCCTTGAGATCACTGTTGACATTCCTCTTTTATATTCACAAATCGAGGAACACATTTTTGTAAATTTCAAAAACGTGATTGTTTATATATCTTTGGTTTAAAAAATTATTATAAAAAACAAATGAAATTCCATAACTTAGACAAGATAAGAACATCAAACAAATGGGCAAAAGGCTCAAATTTTATTAATGGAATGGTAGCCCGCAAATGACGTGACTCCATGGATCATTACAAAGTTGAAAAATGGTAAATATATGGAAAGGGCTACATTGAATTACAATGACCACTATTCTCCCTAACAACTTTGAATTCCGCTATGCTCAAACTTATGTCGAGGATGACTGAATGAGAATCTTTGATAGGCACTATTGCTTTAAATGATCAAGTATGGCCTGATGCAGTTACTTGCCATAATCTCTAACTTTTGCCTAGATTTCCCTTTCGGGTTTTCAATCTACTGGGATGATTATTTTCTGTTTATGTCTCTAATTTTTGCTTGGACCGCCCTTTCGGGTTTTCAATCCCCCGAGACGCTCAATTTTTCCTAAGCTGCCCTTTTGGGTTTTAAACTTAGCGAGTTATTCTTTTATTTTTCTAGGAGAAGTATTTCTTGACTGCATCGACATTCACAGGACGATGGAACTCCTCACCATCCATAGTCGTAAGATTCATTGCACCATCAGAGAAGGCTCTCTTAACAACATATGAGCCTTCATAGTTAGGAGTCCACTTGCCCATAGAATCAGTGTTGAAAGACACGATCTTCTTGAGCATGAGGTCGACTTCTCTTAATATGTGAGGTCAAACCTTCTTGTCAAATTCTTTCTTTATTCTCTTTTGATATAATTGGCCATGACACAAAGCTTCCATCACCTTCTCTTTAATTAAATTTAGTTGATCATATCTGCTTTGACACCATTCAGCCTCAGACAAATTGGCTTCCATCAAGACTCACATTGATGGGATCTCAACCTCTATGGGGAGTACTGCTTCCATTCCATACCCAAGACAGGAAGGGGTTACCCTTGTTGAAGTGCATGCGGATGTACGATACCCATGTAAAGCGAAAGGGAGCATCTCATGCCAATATTTATATGTCATAACCATTTTCTGGACAATCTTTTTAATATTCTTATTTGCAGCTTCAACAAGCCCATTCATCTTAGGGCTGTAAGGAGAAGAGTTATGATGTCACAAAGCTCTTTCATCATCTTATTATTCAAGTTCGACCCATTATAAGTGATGATCTTACTCGGAACACCATATTAGCAAATAATCTGATTCTTGATAAACCTGAACACAACCTGTTTGGTCACATTGGCATAAGGTGCTGCTTCAACCCATTTGGTGAAGTAATCAATATCTACCAGAATGAAACAATGTTCGTTTGAAGCTTTGGGTTCAATCATACCAATCATGTCAATTCCCCATATAGAGAAAGGCCATTGGGATGAAATAATATTGAGAAGCGTCGGAAGCACATGAACCTTATTATAATAAATATGACATTTATGGCACTTCTTCACATATTTACATCAATCAAATTCCATTGTCAGCCAATAGTAACTTGCCCTTATCATATTTTTAGCCATTGCATGTCCATTGGCATGAGTACCAAAGGATCCTTCATAAACTTCTTACATTAACCTATGTGCTTCGTGTCTATCCATGCATCTGAGAAAGACCATATCAAAGTTTCTCTTGTACAACACATCTTCATCTAGAAAGAAATTGCTAGCCAGTCTTCTCAAAGTCTTCTTATCTTTGTTGGATGCCCCAAGCGGGTACTTCAGCTGCAAATACTTGAGCAGGCATATCAAGGCGCATAATTCTGATCTGAGGCGCGTCATTCCAACAATTTACTTTATACATAGAAGACAAAGTATCCAGAGCGTCTTCCATCTGATTTTCTTCTTGAGGCATATGATGAAACTCAACTTTGTTGAAGAAAGTCAACAACCTCCTTGCATAATCTTTGTAAGGAATCAAGCCAGCATGATGAGTCTCCCATTATCCTTTAATTTAATTAACCACTATAATACCCCAAAATTTACCCTTCATTTTTCCTAGAAAAATACGCTTTACACCTCATGCATGCATTCATTTTTAGGTCATTTAGCATTTGTATTTCATCATGGCAACCAGAATCGGATCCAAGAAGCTTGAACATCATCCAGGACACTTTGTGGGCTCTATTTAGATGATCAGTCAACACAAGGGAAAGACTTGAGTTACTTCCAACAGGGGTCTATTCGTCAGTCAAAACGTCAATCTTGAAGGAGCAAAGATTTGTTCATGAGCTGTCATGCTCGCTAAGCGAAGCCCACGTGTTTTGAAAAAAAAATAAAAAAACAAAAAAAAAAACGAAAAAAAAACGAAAAAAAAAATAAAAAAATAAAAAATAAAAAAATAAAAAAAATAAAAGAAAAAATCTTGGACTTGGACCTCTCTCATTTGAGCCCACAGGTCAACAAAAATCAGGTTATAAATTCAGAGTTTCAGTGAAACAAAAGGCAATTCCGTTCCTATTACCCTGTTTGGGAAAAAGATAGTGAGAGAAGAACCCTGGGGAAAAAGATAGTGAGAGAAGAGCTAACAAAGTTCAGAGCAACCTCCAGGCAACTCTGAAAGGTTCATTCTGACTCACACACTTTCAGCTCAAGCAAACCCTAACATTGGTTTGCAAATCCAGCCGTGCCATTTGATTTCAACCGATCTCTCCAATCAGGTTTGCCCTTATTCCCATTACCTTTGTGCTTTGAAGTTGAATACTCTGAATGTTTGAGGTATGATGGATGAATTTCATTAGGTTTTTGCCCACGGGTTTATAATTATGTATGAATGTATAAATAATGCCTTGAATGCTTAATCGTTTAATTTCTGAAGTGTATGCCACAGGGTTTGAGGTTTCTGAAACCATACTGTTATCCATGAAAAAAATGCTTATCGTGTTTCACTAACTTGTTTGTTGAGTTTTGTTTTGTGAGGGCTCATATGACTCTTGCAGAGATGGTTTGCCTGGTGTTCCACTTTATTTGTGGGATACCACCTGGAGGTTCATTCTGATCACCTGTACTGACTCACCTTTCTTTGATGGCATTAGCTTGGGAGATCCTTGGGTTTCTTACTCCTTTAATTGTTGTTACTTCGGATCTTTATCCGTGTGGTACTTTTACCACTTTTCCGCATTTTATCGCTTTCTTAGCTGGAAGACCTCGATGGGAGGCATTTGTTTTCTTTTGTTTATTTACTTCTGAGCCCCTTGTTGGCACGCTTACTTTATGCATGTTCCTTCGTCAAGGACTGCCTTTTTGCATGAGTATCCCTAACCATAACCCTTCATTGATTTTTCTTCTCCTAAACACACGTTTACTCTTGCTACTACAGGTGAGTAAGTCTCCAAAGGTCGAGCATCCAGTAGATTGCGTAGTAACGTCGTTCGTCCAAAACCCAATCCATAACCCCGTAGTTAGCCGAACTACGGCTTGCTCTGATTCTCATTCCAGATGAGATATGTAGGCATAAGACACGATGTCTTAGCGAGCACACATCCCCCAAACCCATAGGTCAACCGAGCTACGAAGACTCTGATTCTCATATTCAGATGGGATACGTATGCAGTGGATGCGACATCCGTGCGAGTCATTTTCATTTAACCCCTTTTTTGGTAAACAGCACAAGATAAACTCACACCCTTTAGACAAGATCTACAAAAGTGGATCCCGTAGAGTACTACGGATGCGTAGGGGTGCTAATACCTTCCCTTCACATAACCGACTCCCGAACCCAAGATTTGGTTGCGAGACCTTGTCTTTTCCTTTCCTCTTTTCAGGTTTACTTCGAGCGTTTCCTTTCCCTCCTTTGGGATAAATAACGCACGGTGGCGACTTTTCTGTCATTTTCTTTCGCCGATTGTTTTTTCGCACACTGTATCTTTCAGGTTGCGACAGCTGGCGACTCTGCTGGGGACCCGGTTTCCCTAAGCGAGTCCCTCCTAGCTTTTGTACTTTGTTTGTTTATTGGGTGTTCATGCTTTTGTACAGTTACTTATTTACCTGCTTTACCAATATAGACATTACTTTTTCCAATATAGACCTTAGAAGCTGAGGAACTTAGTTTACCAAACCCATCTTGGCCTATTCGTAGGACGTAGTGCGAAAGTCGTTCAAGTGTAAGATTTGATGCGATTGTTACGCGATACTACACTCATAAGAGTCTCTTTTGAGAATATTTTTGGAATACGAGTAGTCGTTCCTCCGATAATATCCGAAAGATGGGATTATGACTATGGGAACCTTTTGTAGAGCATGTTTGGCAGGTTTAAACCTTAGTACACTCCTTTTGGGTGGTTCTTAACCTAAACTCCATGCTCGTGACTTGCAATAAACCCTTGATTCATGGTTGATCCGATCAGGTATCCTTAATATCAATGAAACTTGGGTGTTGATAAGGTGTAAACCATAATCCACCAAAATGGGTGGTTGATATTAAGGATAACATGATCCATCCCATGACCTTTGTTTGGTGTGCTCTTAATTTCTCTCTAGATAGTGCAACCTGACAGATGTTCAAGCAAATACAACGATCCTGATTCCCATGCCACTGCACTGCATTCACATCATTTTGCATCACATCATTTTGCATTCATAATCATTCACACATGTTTATCTATTTCTGTGGGGTTTATATCTTCTACTTGATTCTAGTTGGAATTTTCTTGGTTCTCATCAACGGCTTAGTCTTTTTTTTTACATCGTTTATCTATTGAGAGACTAGAATCAAGGGGGTATAATACCTTTGGAATTGATAAACATGTCATTGCATTTACATATTCATTAGCATGTCTTGCATAACAGGTACCGCCACAGTGTTCTCAGTTTGTTTGGTGTTCAATCAGCAGGATAGCTGACCCAGGCATTCACCGGTACGGTACCCGCAGAAACCAACAGAGAGTAATGGAAAGCCTACAGGCAGAGTTCGCCGAGATGAAAATCCGCATGAATCAATTCATGGATGTGGTTCAAGGGGTGGCTCAGGGACGATAAGAGCTCAGGCAGATGATACAG